>NC_092048.1:114386831-114653251 GCF_003086295.3 Arachis hypogaea
CCACTGAGAACTTCCCTATTAAAGAACTGATAGAACCCAAGGTTCATGAGGAGCCCATTGAAGTTCTCTTGAATGCTTGGTTAAAGATCATAGAATCTGCAGAGTACTCTTCCTCTGATGAGGAAGAGGAAATAAGGGAAGAACAAGTTGCTTGGTACCTAGGAATTCTAATGAAGTTGAATGCTAAGTTATTTGGAACAGAGCCATTGGAGGAAGAACCTCCAGTGCTCACCAAGGAACTCAATGTCTTGGTTCAGCAGAAACTACCTCAGAAGCTGTCGGATCCCGGACGCTTCCTGATTCCCTATACCATAGGCACCATTACCTTTGATAAGGCTATGTGTGACCTAGGGTCAAGCATAAACCTTATGCCACTCTCTGTAATGGATAAGTTGGGAATCTTTGAGGTACAAGATGCAAGAATCTCACTAAAGATAGTAGACAGATCAATGAAAAAGGCTTATGGTCGTGTAGAGGATGTCTTAGTAAAGGTTGAGAACCTTTACATCCCTGTAGATTTCATAATCTTGGATACTTGGGAGGAAGAGGATGAATCCATCATCCTTGGAAGACCCTTCCTAGCAACTGCCAATACCATCATTGATGTAGCAAAGGGAGAGCTTATTCAACAGTTATGGGAGGACCACATCTTGTTCAAGATACCTAACCATAACTCTCCCTCTGACAACAGAGAAATAGTTGGACAACACTTAGTGTTTCAACCCTCTCTCTCAGTGTAAAGTTATACAGAACCCCCAGACACCAACTCTAAGTTTGTTGTTGGGCAGCCATTATTAAGCACTGAGAATAAAGGTACTAAGAAGAAAGTACCTAAAGGCTGGAGGGATAAGAAAATCCCTACTGAAGGCCTCTCACCTAGCATGAGAGTCATCTTTACTGACAATCCAGTCATTTCACACACTGTGAACAGGATCTTATCTCTGGAACATGTGGAACTTATACATGAGAGCATAGGCAAGAAGTTCACTATAAGGGGCAAAATTCTGATCCCCTATCCATCTCCGTAAGGAGCTAACCGTCAAGCTAGTGACGTTAAAGAAGTGCTTGTTGGGAGACAACCCATCAATAATTAATGTTTTCTTGTTTTTCTTTAAGTTTATTTAAGTTTATTTCAGTTTAATTTTCATATTTGTTTAAGTTTATGATCATGTACAGTAGTTAGAATAGAAACAGAAACAGTCAGAGCTGAAAACAGAATACCCTGGAGCAGAGACCTTGCTGGCATTGAACGCCAGATAGGGAGCACATTGCTGGCATTGAACGCCAGCCAGGGAGCACATTGCTGGCATTGAACGCCAACCAGGGGGCAGAGACCTGGCGTTGAACGCCAAGCAGGGGCACCTAATAGTGAGTGTTTTATCGTTGATCTAGAGTTTTTCAAAATGAAATTCCTTCGTTGGTAGTATAGTCTAAATCAACAATAAAATCTCACAATCAAAATTCAATCCAAAAGATGTCACAATTCAATACAAAATATAACCGAGAGTATTTCGACTCCTGGGTCGTTCTCCCAAGGAACTAATGCCAACAAGCGCACAATTTTGGTTGTGAGAAAGCAAAGGAGTTTTTTAATAATGAAAGTAAACAATCAAGATATGAAAGAACAAGACAAAATTGCAATTAATGAAGTAATAAAGGAATAAAAGAACTAGGTATGTAATATAGGCAAGTAAGGCTAAAAAGTAATGGAAAAGTGGTTCAAAACATAAATGAAACCTTGACTTGGGATGAGTTATGGAATCCTTTCCTTGCCATAACCACAACTATGATAATTGTGATGGATTAATCTCACTAAGTCAACCCTCACATCGGAGAGTAAGTTAAATGAGCATAAGTGTTCTTAACCCACAAATCCTAGCTTACTTTCTAATTACCTTAGCAACAAATTAGCGTTAGTGGGAACAAGAACGATTAACAACCCAAGAATTATCACTAAATGTTGGACATTATGGCTCTAGTAATCCATACACTCATTTCCCCCAATCCAAGAGGTGGAAATTACCCCATAATCAAAATTGGCATTTCATCAAATACCTAATATGCATAATTATAAAATATGGAAAAATTGGGAAATAACACAAAAGTATGCTATTTTGGTGAATGTGTGTGAGTTTATGTGATAAAATTCATCCAATTATAGCCAAAATATATCATCAAATATGGTTTTATCAGCACCCTAATGGGCGTTCAATGCCCAATGAGAGGTACATAGCTGGCGTTGAACGCCAGCCAAGAGCAAGAGCTGGGCGTTCAACGCCCACAAGGGGGCAGGCAACTCGAATTCCCTAGCCCCTCAGGATCAGTGGGTCCCACAGAATCTCCACCTAACCCACCTTATTCTCTCTCTTACTTTCACTCTTTCCCTACACACTCTTCCCTATAAACCCTAACCCAATCACATCCATATCACTTTCCAAAACCATCATAACTCCCACCAACCCCCACCCACTTCAAATTCAAAATTTCCTACCCAATTTCCACCCATTCATTCGAAGCCCTTCTTGGCCGAATCTACTATCCCTCTCCTCTTCCTCTATTCTCTTCTCCTTCTACTCTTTTCTTCCTATTTTGCTTGAGGACGAGCAAAGCTTTTAAGTTTGTTGTTGGAAAAGCCTTGCTTTTTGCTTAGTATTCATACTTATGGCACCCAGAGTCGGAGAATCCTCTAGAAAGAGGAAAGGAAAGGCAGTTGCTTCTACCTCCGAATCTTGGGAGATGGAAAGATCCATCACCAAAACTCATCAAGACCACTTCTATGAAGTAGTGGCAAAGAAGAGGGTGATTCCTGAAGTCCCTTTTAGGCTCAAAAAGAATGAGTACACAGAGATCCGAAGAGAAATCCGGAGGAGAGGTTGGGAAGTCCTAACCAATCCTATCTCAGAAGTTGGGATCTTGATGGTGCAAGTGTTCTATGCTAATGCATGGGTTACTAAAAACCATGACACTAGTGTGAACCCAAATCCCAAAAATTGGAGTACCATGGTCTGAGAGCGTCTCTTGGATTTTAACCCGGAGAGTGTAAGGTTGGCGCTCTATTTTCCAAGGATGCAAGGAGACCCACATCCTTACACTAGGAGAGTCAATTTTGATCAGAGGCTGGACTAAGTCCTTTCAGACATTTGTGTGGTAGGAGCTCAGTGGAAGAGGGATGCTCAAGGCAAGCCTATCCAATTGAGAAGGCTTGGCCTTAAGCCCGTAGCTAGAAGATGGTTGGAATTTATCCAATGATGTATTATCTCCACTAGCAATCGGTCAGAAGTGACCATTGACAGAGCCATCATGATTCATTGTATCATGATTGGAAGTGAGGTGGAGGTACATGAGGTAATACCTCAAGAGTTGTACAAGAACGATGAAAAGCCTTCCCCCTTAGCAAGGTTGGCATTTCCCCACCTTATCTGTCATCTATACAATTTAGCTGGAATTGTCATAGAAGGAGACATTCCTATTGAGGAGGATAAGTCCATCACCAAGAAGAGGATGGAGCAAATTAGAGAGCCAACACATGGGCCACAGTAAGAGCATGTGAAGCTACCTCAACAGGGAATCCCTGAAATGCCTCAAGGAATGCATTTTCCTCCCCAAGGCTACTAGGAGCAATTGCACACTTCTCTAGGAGAATTGAGCTCCAACATGGATCAACTAAGGATGGGACATCAAGAGCATTCCACCATCCTCCATTACATAAGAGAAGATCAAAGGGCCATGAGGGAAGAACAAAGAACCATAAGGGAAGAACAATAGAGGCAGGGGCGTGACATAGAGGAAATCAAGCACTCCATTGGATCCTCCAGAAGGAGTAGTAGCCGCCATCACTAAGGTGGATTCGTTCCCTTTACTCCCCTGTTGTTCATATTATTTTCTGTTTTCCATGTATTGTGTTTTATTGTCTGTTTATAGCGCATGATCATCTGTCTTTATGTCTTAAAGCTATGAAATATTCCACGCATCTCTCACCTTGCTTAAAAGAAAAATTTTAATTGAAAAAGAGAAGTAAGATGCATAAGTTTCGAGTTTTATATTAGGAATAGTTCAATTATTTGATGTGGTGGCATTGCTTTTGTTTTCTGAATGCATGAATAAACAGTGCATATTTGATGTTGGAGTTAAAGAATTTTGGATCTTGAAAGAATGATGATGAAAGTGAAGTATTATTGGTAATCTAAAAAATCTAAAAATTGATTCTTGAAGCAAGAAAAAGCATCAAAAAGCAAAAAGAAAAAAATTATATGTGAAAAAAAAGAGAAATAAAAAACAGAAAAAGCCAATAGCTCTTTAAACCAAAAGGCAAAAGCAAAAAGTCAATAGCTCTTTAAAACAAAAGACAAGAGCAAGGATCCAAAGCTTTGAGCATCAATGGTTAGGAGGGCCTAAAAGAAATATCTTAGCCTAGGCAGTTCAAATGAGCTGCTTCCCTAACTATATGCTTGTGGTGTGAAGGTGTCAAGTGAAAAGCTTGAGACTGAGTAGTTAAAGTCGTGGTCTAAAGAAAAGAGTGTGCTTAAGAACTCTGGACACCACTGGCTGGGGGTTTTAGCAAAGCTGAATCACAATCCTAAGGGGTTCACCCAATTAAAGTGTATGTGGCATTTATGTATCCGGTAGTAATACTGGAAAACCAAGTACTTAGGGTCACGGCCAAAACTCTAAAGAAGCTGTGTCCAAGAATAAAAAAGAACTTAACTAAGAGAATCAATAGTATCATCTAGATTCTAAGTTCTTAAAGATGCCAACTATTCTGAGCTTCAATGGAAAGTGAGATGCCAAAACTATTCAGAAGCAAAAAGCTACTAGTCCCACTCATCTAATTGAAACTGAGCTTCATTGAGAACTCTGAAATTTATTGTGTCCTTCCCTTCTTTTTATCCTACTTTGTTTTTGGTTGCTTGGGGACAAGTAACAGTTTAAGTTTGGTGTTCTAATGAGCGGATATTTTATACATTTTTTGGCATCATTTTCATATAGTTTTCATTATGTTTTGTTTAAGTTTTATTATGTTTTCATAGGTTTTAGTGCAAAATTTACACTTTTGGATTCTACTTTGAGTTTGTGTATTTTATGGTGATTACTAGTATTTTCTGGCTGAAATTGAGGAGTTTGAGCAAAAATCTGATTCAGAAGCAGAGAAAGGACTGCAGATGTTGTCAGGATTTGACCTCTGTGCACTCAAAGGAGCTTTTCTGTAGCTACAAAAGTCCAAATGGCGTTCAACGCCAGCCACCAGTCCCAGTCCTAGCGTTCAACGCCCAAAAGGAGGTAGCTGGCTTCCAATGCCCTTTAGGGGGTCCCTAGTCAGCGTTCAACGCTCCTAAGGGACCCTAGCTCGGGGAGACACTCAAATCTCAGCCCAAACACTCACCAAGTGGGCTCCAGAAGTGGATTTTTGCACTCTTAAGTCTAGTCTATCATATTTCTGTAATTCTTAGTTAGCAGATTAGTATTTATATACAAGAGTTCACCCTTGTTACTGAACTCTTGCCCATTCGAACCTTTCATTGTATTTTTCTATCAGCATGAGTCACTAACCTCCTAAGGTTAAGGTTAGGAGCTCTACTGAGTTTCATGGATTGGTAATATTACTATTTTCATTCAATATGTATGATTCTATTCTCTTATGCAACCTTGTTCTTCATCTTATGGATTGAGGGTGACCCGTGATAGTCACCCTTGTTCTACATGGGTTTCGTGCGATTCCTGACCCGGATAGCGTTGAACTAAAGCTAGAGATTGCATTACGAATTCTTATAGAGCATCTGAGTAACTTTGAATATGTGACATATAATTCGGTTGACTATGGGTGCATGAAGTTTCTGTAGCGTTAAGGCGAGTCAGAGAAGCAGCACTCTCTGATCCGGAAGATCTGCCTTGTCTGTGGTACCTTGAGTAGGATCATGAAGGGGAGTGGACTGCTTAGAGCTTCATCTTCTACTACAGTGAGAAACCTAGAGGTGGCTTAATGAGAGGACATGAGTCATCTCAACGTGGTGGATTGCTGCAGTAGAGGAGATTAACTTAATGAGAGGACATGAGTTAATCACTTACGGCTGCCACTGAAGGAATCAGAAGGTTATTGAAGAAGACAGTAAGAAAAGTTAATCCAGAAAGACAAAGCATCTTCGAAGCCTCAACTATTCTATCACCATTGAATTCTCATCTATCTAGTAACTTTCATTTATTTAATTCGTTTTATATGCTTTTCGTGACAAACTATAATTTCTATCCGCCTAACTAAGATCTGCAAGGTGTCCACTGCTTGCTCAAACCAACAATTCTCGTGGGATCGACCCTGACTCACCTCATGTATTACTTGGACGATCCGGTATACTTGCCGGTCTATCTGTGCAAATTCTGCGGTGCCAGTTTCGTGCACCAAGATTTTGGCGCCGTTGTCGGGGATTGTTCAGATTTGACAAACAACCGGATTATCTTTTTGTTTAGATTAGGTACTTTTTAATTTTGTTTGAGTCTTTTATGTTTCTTTTTCGAAAAAAATAAAAAAAATTTCAAAAATCTTTGCTTTTCTTTTTAATATTTATCTTTTTTGTTTGAGTCTTTGTTCTTGTTCTTGTTAAAGTTTCGAATTTTCTTGCTTTCTTTTCAAAAAAAATTTTCAAAAATAGTGTCTTTTGTTTGAGTTTTATGTCAATCTTTAAGTTTGGTGTTCTTTTTGAGTCATCTTGAGTCTTTAAGTTTCTTTTCTTTTCTTTTCTAAAATTAGAGTCTTTGATTTCAAATTTCTTAAGTTTGGTATCTTTGAGTATTTTCCTTTAAAATTTTCGAAATTAGTGTCTTTGATTTTCAAAGTTTTTAAGTTTGGTGTCCTTTAGTTGTTCTTTATTTGCTTTGAATATTCGAATTTGTTCTTTGTGTTCTTTCTTGGTATTCAAGTTGTTCTTGTTTCTTTTCTTATTTTGATCTTAAAATTTTTAAATTTGGTGTCTTTTGGTGATTGTTTTCTTAATTTTCGAAAACCAAGTGTCTTTTGATCTAAAAATTTTAAGTTTGGTGTCTTTTAGTTGTTTTTCTCTTTCTTCATTAATCCAAAAAAAATAAAAAAAAATATATCTTTTCTATCTTTATTTTAAAATTATTTTCGAAAATTCCAAAAATTTTCAAATTTTAATTTCAAATTATTATCTTATCTTATCTTAAAATCAAATCTTTTCAAAAATCATATCTTTTTCAAATCTTTATCTTATTTTAAATTTCAAAAATCTTATCTTATGTTATTTCAAAATTCAACCATTCTATCACCTTTGAATTCTCATCTTATCTTATCTTATCTTATCTTATCTTATTACAAAGCATCTCCGAAGCCTCAACTATTCTATCACCATTGAATTCTCATCTATCTAGTAACTTTCATTTATTTAATTCGTTTTATATACTTTTCGTGACAAACTATAATTTCTATCCGCCTAATTAAGATCTGCAAGGTGTCCACTGCTTGCTCAAACCAACAATCCTCGTGGGATCGACCCTGACTCACCTCAGGTATTACTTGGACTACCCCGGTATACTTGTCGGTCTATCTGTGCGAATTTTGCGGAGCCAGTTTCGTGCACCACACATTCATTAAAATAACGACGGAAACCATATTGAAAGTGGAGTTTTTATGAATGATCAGATAATAGAAGAGAATGGAAGTAATGAAACACTCCTTACCCTTGAAGAAAATGATGCTAGAAGGTTCTCCTAAAGTTCTTGATGATGACAAAATCTAGGTTTCTCTAAACCTTGTGAGACAGATACAGTCAACGGCGAATCAAAGTAGTGAACAAAATTGGATGGTTTGATAATTATCTAAATCAAGTGTAGCCTGTGTAACAGGAAACTTTGCAAATGCAAAATGTTCTTCTCCAGATGGATTTGCGCTTGCTGGCGCCTGGAGGTTCACAGATACACCAACTGCACAAGTAATTTACTTAAGCTTCTTAAATGCTTATTATGTCTTTACAAATTGCCAATCATCACTATTCGGAACTTACATAATGACTTATGACATCTTCTGTTTGTGTGTAGTGTAATAATATATTCTTTGCATCACAATATGGCAATTCCTATATGCTTATGCCTTATTTGTCTAGATGGATACTCATGTGCCATGCCTGCCGCACTGCTACTGTTGATATTGGGAGGATTTTCTATCCAAAATGTGAAAATGGTGGTACCTAACGTAAGGTATAGCTGTCACTGTTGGTGAAAATGGTATAGTGATAGCAGCCCGTCGATCTCAACTAACATTATGTGGTACAAAGGTGAGCTTGGTTTGTTTTGATTTCTAGAACTACATGTTTAATTTTTTTTTCTTTGTTTAATAATGTATTGCATCTTTTACATGGCTTTATTTGAAGTTTTCACTGCCTCTATCCAAAGGCGGTAGGGATGCAATCACAAAGAACCTAATTCTTCGTGAAGATCAGCTTTCTCAATGGGTATTTTATCCTAAAACAAAGAAGGCTAACAAGAAGGTAGTTCATCTATACATGCTGAAACTACTTATATAGTTGCTGATTTCGTTTCCAATTGAATTTGCTACATCTTCCTATCATCCTTCCCATTCGGAGACTTACCTTCATACCAACCATAGTTACTTTAATTTATTTTTTCTTTTTTTCTTTGTAGGATGCTGACATTTTTGCACAAACAGTGTTTAAACCCACCACACAAATAAGCGAGCTCCTTTCCAACCTCCCATAAGAAAAGCATTAGCAGTTTTTAGTGGCAGGAGAAATTCCAATAACAATCACTACTCCAATTATAGACACAACTAATGGATATGTATAATTTTTTTTGGCTATTCTCTCCACCACAATTTTGTTTCACTTGTTTGTTTTGTGGAGTTAATATGAAAAGTTTGTTTAGTTATAAAATAATGATTAAGGGCTTGATGTATTGTGTCCAGATCCCTTGATTACCCTTCTTATCAATTGTGTTATGTGCAGATACAACTGAAGAACTATTAATGTATAAAAACTAAAATTTTGTCCTTCATTTCTTCCATATGTATATGATTCAAGAATATAAAAAACTTAGGATGTTTTAAAAAGCTTAAAGTTGTCTTATCCAGTAAAGAGTGGTGTGCACTTTTCCACCATAAAAAGATGATATTTTTGTCATTTATACCCGTAAGTATTTTTTATATCGAAGGTACACACCCACATAAATAAAAGCCTAAAAAGTAGTTGTGTTATAAATACATGTACTTTGGATGAACATGTTTTTGTTTCCTATATCTTTGCTTATGGCTCCATTGGATTTTCCTATCTTTGGATTCATCAGATTCTTAAATACTGCCGAGCAGAGACCTGATAGTTGTAAAATCTATTTTAACTATCAATCCCGCTAGGTAAGCCATTAGGGTACCAGCTAACTTTTTAAATATCAAAACATGCATGCCGTCCTTCTCCCGAAACGAAACATCCTAAAACATAGAAAAAACATCCAATACCGCATATAAAAAACATCTATTTACACAGAAAAAATATTTGATACACTGTAAAAGAAACATCCATTTAATCGAAAAAAATTTGAAAAAACAATTCAACAAAAATTCAAGAAAAAAAAACATGAATACACCCTCGAAGAGAAACATCCCAAAATCTAGGAAAGAAACATCTAGTAACCCACATAAAAAAAACCACAGAAAGAAATATACGAAACCTGCATCAATTTAATGGGAAAGAAATTAAACAAAAAACAGTTAGAGAAAAAATTAAAAAACACAATAATAGGAACGCACCCCTAAAAAGAAATATCACGAAATCTAAAAAAGAAACATCCAATAATCCACATAAAAAATCAGGAAAAGAAACATCCGAAATTCTGGAAAAAAAAACATTCATTTACTGAAAAAAAACATCAACAAATAGTTAAAAAAATTCAAAAAGAAAACCAGGAACGTATTGTGACAAGACATTGCAGTGGTCGACAGCGCTGCGAATAGGTGGTGATGCACGACGCAAGGAAGGGGGTCACAGTGGTCGGCTGGGTAGCGCAACGCGAGAGAGGGAGCCACACTACATTGGGAAGGAGGGTGTTGCAGCGGTAGCGACGCTGCGAATTGACGGGGATGCGCAACGCGAAGAGGGAGCTGCGGTGGTCAGCTGGGCGACCGACGCGAGGGAGGGAGGCGCAGTATGTCAGGATGGAGTAAGCTACAGTGTTCAGCGGGGATGTGCGACATGAGGAGGGAGCACGGTGGCCGAAGGGCGGCGCTATAAATTGCGATGGAGGGTGTTGTGGTGGGAGAGGAAGATAAAAACGACATTAGTGAGAGTGTAAAAAGAAGGAGGGATGTCTGGTTGATTTTTAAATTTTAGGGTTAGGTTTAGGGATTTTTGTGTTTCTGAAATTTTTGTTGCGTCTCAATGTAGTTAGCAAGAGTTAGTTGTTACCCTGGTTGGTTTCCTAAACTTGCTCTTTATCTATATAGAAGTTGGCAGAAAATTTTAGCGTCACAAGTTTCACCAAAACTAGCAATTGACATCTCATTTATTACTCTATTGTCACGTAAGCTTCTTCTTTAACTTATAATTTTTATATATTTTTAAATTTTTTTTAATTATCCCTCTTAATTGAATAGTATTTACTAGTATTAACTTCTAACTGATATTAATAATAAAATTAATAAATAACCTCCATTGACATTATTTTTCAAATAATGAATTTAATATCATTATTAAGTTATTTTTTAAGAAAAGTTATCATTAATTTTATTTATTAAAATATTATTTTATTTATATATATTTTATTGTTATAGATCAAATAATTCATATATTATAATTTTCTAATAATTTTTTCAAATAACCTATATATTATATTATTCTTTGGATTTTTTTTTAATTTGCATAATTTTATTTTCTTTAACTTATATAAATAATTGTAAAATTTTATTCAACGATAAAAATATTTTTAGTGAAATAGAATTTACATGAGTCAAATTTTATTTGATTGTCAACATATTGCTTTTGTATTTATATGATCATTTTCAAAATCAAATAAGAAAGAGATTCATTCTCTTTTTTATACTTTATCAAGAGTTTAACTCAAACGCCAATGAGTTATAACTCAAATAGCATAGTCTTTTTATACTCAATTAAAAAGTTGATCCTAAATTCTGATTTTTTTTAGAAAATTTTTTTTCGATTGGTTACAACCGGTGGGACTTGAATCTGAGACCTCTAGATAGAGAGGCAGAGACTATACTATTTGAGGGATAGTTCTTTAGCTTTATTATAGGGCAATTTACTTATTTAAATAAAATGACAAAATTCTTTACCTAAATGTGCAAAACGGATTGTTATTACGCGCATGTGTAAAAACCCTATTCTATGTAATCCGTGGCAACCCACCACGGTTTTTGAATTGTGCATAAACCGTGGCAGGCTGGGACGGTTTATGGGAAAACTTAGTTGCTTGTAAACCGTAGGAGGTTCCAGCGGTTTATGAAGGTGGCGTGGAAGGCATAAACTGTGGTAGGTTACCACGGTTTATGAAGAAGGTGAACTGGTCATAAACCCTCATGGGTTACAACGGTTTATGTAGGTTTAATTATGGCCAGAAAACACACCGTTTATAGATCTACAAATAGTATATAAGAGTACATAAAAAATACACAGACAGCAAGCATGACTTCTTCAAAGATTTTTTTAATTATGAATTAAAAAAAAGTCATATTTAATAATGGCAACCATTATTATCGTCTCCAAAAATACATAGGTACATCGGAATAAGTCATATTTAACAAGAATTTTTTTAATTATAAATTAAAAAAATAACTATTTTCTAAAAATAATCCACTTCAAATATGTCAGATTGAAAAGTTAACAATAGTAACTATTATTATCGTCTCCAGAATACATAAGAGTACACAGGAATAAGTTGTATTTTATTTTTGAGAAATAGTTATTTTTTTAATTTATAATTAAAAAAATCCTTGTTAAATATTTATTTCGGTGTACCTGTATATTTTTTTGAGACTATAATAATGGTTGCCATTGTTAAATATGGCTTGTTTTTTTTTAATTTATAATTAAAAAAATACTTGAAGAAAAATTAAAATTATAGAAAAAAAAAATAGGTGAGACGCTTGTGACCTTGTGTGATTTTTGTCATCATTCCTAGAAGCCGCCTTTAATTCTCTACTGTTATAAAATTAAAATAAGTGCATATAAAATTAAAATAAGACACTTATTAATTCATGATGCGTTCTTTTCTTCACAAAAAGATTATTGTCATTTTCTGGGTGGGATTTTACTAGAATCATTGTCACATAATCCATTGTTAGGAATAGTGAGGCACTTTTGGTTTTAAAATCAAAATTGTTATATTTATTTTTTTTGTATTTTTTATATACCTTTTTTATTTTAAAAACAATTGGTAGAAATATTTGTTTTTTCTTTCCTAATACTCCATTGTAACACAGTCATGCCGCGCGACTGTTGTAACTCACAAGGGTTTATGACCAGTTCACCTTCTTCATAAACCGTGGTAACCTACCATGGTTTATGCCTTCCACGCCACCTTCATAAATCGCTGGAACCTCCCACGGTTTACAAGCAACTCAGTTTCTCCATAAACCGTCCCAGTGCACAATTCAGAAACCGTGGTGGGTTGCCACGGATTACATAGAATAAGCACATGCACGTAACAACAATCCGTTTTGAACATTTAGGTAAAAGTTTCGACCATTTTATTTAAATAAGTAAATTGCCCTTTATTATATTACTTTAATTAAAAAAAAGAGACTGGATACAAAATATGCTGGTATTTTTGGAATAAATATGGGGCTTGAATTTGAGGCTGAAGTGTCAGTGTTTTGACGCTAACACTGCATATTGGGCTTCAATTCGAAACAAAATTATAATGTAAATGTTAGCATGGAACTTAAAATAGGCCCTATTGGGCAACAAATACAGCTGACGAAAGAATATATAAAGGACTTTGGTGTCTGATGTGAGAGCACCATGATCCATTATTCCTGATATTGGGCTTCTCTTTTTTATATTCAATTTTTCTTATTATTCCAGCCCAAACAATTTCCCGCGAATGTACGGCTAACCAACCGTTACCACCGCGGTGGCGGAAACCATCTCCGACTTCCGGCATCGCAGAAGCCTCCGAACAACGCCACCATAGCATTTTTAAACCCTTACCATTCCATCTTTACGGTTTCCACCTTCCCAAAAGCAAACGGCGAAGCTCTTGTAGCGGTGCTTCAGAGTGATTCTTGGAACACTTTGAGCTTCAAAATGTAGCAAGTTCCTCGCTTCGCCGACTCTTGATTACTAAAGGCAAAGGTATATTCTTCTTAAAAGAACAAATTATCAGATTTTTAAATAAATTCGATATTACAATTGGTTATGATTCAAATATGATTTCTATGTCTATGAAAAATGATACTTATTCTGTTTGGCTGTATAGGTGAATGCCTTTGTACATTGCTTTGTTGGGGTCTGAAGACTTCATTATATGATTTCATGGTGGCTAGATGCAAGAATGAAGTGTAGATGAATACGAAGCATTAGGATTGGGAGTGTTTTCATGGCAGCATTTGGTAATGATTATTTTTCTGGTTAATCCAGAATCTAATGAAGTTTTGAGGGACGAAATCGGTAAAACTTTCTTTGAAGGATTAAATCAATTGAAGCTAGCTATATATCTGAAGGAATCAAACATGTTCTCTCTTTAAAAAAAAATGGTATCATCTATTAAAGTTCTCACTATTTGATTTATCTATTATGGAACATGGAACAGCAACTAAAACACCACCTTACAAGCTATCAATCATAATTAGTTAACAAACTCTTTGACCAATAGTTCTGAATATATGACACCTTTGATGTGGGACCAAGCCTAACAAAAGGATCTTTCTTCCTTACCCACTCCACTCAAAATATATAGTTGATTTTATTTCAGTTGCTTTCACAATCCCTTCTCACTACTACTTTCAGTTTTCATTTTGTTGAAGATTCCGATTCCGGAGGCAACCGCCACCAAAGTCCCATGGTACGCACTTACAAATACTTGGATTTCAGGATTTGGGTGAACACTTGTTTCAATTATTACCTCTTCGCTTCAATTTAATCGAATTTCATTTTGATCGTTTTCCAGGTCACCGTCTTGCGCCTCTACTTGACCTGCACTCTCGACGCCGTTATGTAACTCCAGGTACCCTTATTTTCCATCTTTTTAAATTTTCAGCTAGATTCTTATTTTTATTTTTGTTTATTGTGAAACTGAGAATTGGTGCAATGGTTGGTAGTAGAACTTCACTTTGTCAAGAAGTTGAAAGGCATATCAAGCCTGAGATTGAATAAGGTAGCTCTCGCATACTTAAAGTGAGCTCGATACATTAAAGTGGAGCAAGTATGAACAAGAAAGTGAGCTTAACTACTATAGTATTATAGAAGAAAATTCCTCTAAATGTTGTGATATGATGAATCAATAAAATAGTTAGGTTTCGTCACTTTAATTATTAGATTTGAGAAATTACAATACACTTTTGTTTAGAAATTAATAGACTTAATTATTAAGCTGATAGGTTTCTATGTGTTCCATTATTTCCTAAATACACACACCTACTAGCAAGCATTGTGTAAAGTTAATCAATTAAGCTCTTAGGTCTCTACGTGTGTTTTATTATTCCCTAAATACACACACCTACTAGCTATATATATATATATATATATATATATATATATATATATATATATATATATTGTATTTTATTATGAATATGATAAAGAAACTAGCTGGCTAAGATGTAGTGGGTTGGTGAGGTAATTAGAATTCACAAATAACTAAATTAAAACATGTCTAATTTGATTCTACATTAATTTGTCTAAATATTTCTACTTCTAAAAGCAACATACATATGTTTCCATTAAGGTGGTTTGTACAAAAAGCTAATGAAGTCTCTCATTATTATTATTATAGTGAGAACAAGATGGTAGTACTACAAAGTTTAATTTGATTTGTGGCGGTTTTTTTCTGGTCTGTGGGGGTTTGAAACCCCGCCAAAAGGTTAGTGAGAATTTTTCAAATCTCCAAAATTTGAGGTGCCACGAGCTTATTTGTAGCGGTTTGGCAGAATCCCCAAAACATAATTTTATAGCGATTTTTTGTCTGCTTTGTAGAAATTTTGAGTTGAATTTTTTTAGCAATTTTTTAAAATTTTTGTGGCGGTTTAAAATTCTCACAAAACTGAATTTTCAAATAAAAAAATTACAGCAAATTAAATTGTTACAAACCATTTAAAATTGAAACTAAACTGATTTTGTGTCATAAAAGTAGAAACTAGAGAAATTTTTTTCCAAAGCATATAGAAAATCTTACCTCTATATTTTCAATCTTTGCATAAACCTGTGTCTGCTTGAAGTCACCTAATTTAGACAAAAAAATCGCGGGCATGGTGAACATCTTTTTTGTTCTATAAAGAATATTAATTTTAAAGTTTAATTATTTATATATTAGTTAGAAAATATTTTTATGAAATCAACCAATGCATAAGGCTTTTCGCTTTTATACGGTATTTATTTAAGAAAAAATACATATAATTAAAATATGACAAATATTTTTGTATAGAAAAATTTAGGAATCAACTGCAGCATAAGCTAACTCAGTTAACTCTTGTTTATTATATATATCTAATTTTACAATCAAAATGTGTCACATATGACTTTCTTATTACAATTGAAATCAAATTTTTTTCTTCAAAATTAAAGAGTTCTATCCTCCTTCCTACTAATTTTACAACCAAAATCTGTCATATGTCACTCCCTTATTACAATTAAAATCAAAATTTTCCCTCTAAAATTAAAGAATTCTTCTCTCATCTATACTAATTTTACAACCAAAATGTGCCACATGTCATTCTCTCATTGCAATTGAAATCTGTTCGGTTGCCGGGTTCCAAACGGGTTAGGTGAATGGAATGGGCAAAAGGGATGAGGGAGATCTGGACCTGGTTGACGAGCGGACGGGTTTCCCGAGTTGTGGTGTTAGAGAGTGGAAGATGGAGACTTGGCGACCTCCAGAGCTGCGGTGTTGAAGAGGAGGGGGGAGCCACCTGCAATGACACTCTGACGCTCTTGTCAGGGATCGTATAGGTGGTAGTGAAGGTAAGGGGTTAGTGACGTACCCCGGGGTAGGGGTAGGGCCCTCCCCTTATATACCCTGTCAGTAGGGTGGGTCCCACTGCATATAGGTCTCTTTCCTGAAAGTTTTCTCGCCTAGCTATCATGAGGCTGGCTGCTAGGGAGTGGAATTCCGTACATTACCCACAATTCGGGTGGGCGACGTTCGCCGGGTCGGCCACTTGGATTGGAGCTCCTGGTTGCCTGGGCCGGGCTAGAACAGTGCCCCCAACGCCAGCTAGGGTTGTGAGCAACGTGGGTGGCGCGTTCCGTCGCCTTCAGCAATTTCGTCGCTTGGCCGGTTCATCGTCGGTTGTCGTGGGGGCGAGCCCTCTACGCGCGAGTGAGGCTCGTCGCTTTGAAGGAACGCCTTTTGTCGCATCGTTCTTCGCGCCGAGCATTTAATGCTCTTAATGGGTGATTTGAACCCTGCGCGAAATGTGCACATTGCCCTTGTCTTTCGCACTTCTTATGCGTTAGTTACTACTCAATTCCCATCGTTTCAGCTTTCTCAAACCATAATCACTCATTTCTCATTTTCCTTCCACATTCTCTGAAGCTCTCTGCAGTGAATCGTCCGTTTCGCCCAAATCTTCGAAATTTTCTAGCTTTTTTCGATCATCATCATCATTCTGGTAAGTTGCTTTTTCACTCTCTGCTACCTTGCAGTTATGCCGCTTCTCTTCTGTTTTGGTTTTGTGCGTGTACTGTGCATTTTGTTGGATTGCACGCTCGAGTAGTTCCAATATTAGGTACACATTAGGGGGGTAACCATTACAGGTTGTTTTTGGTTTTTAGGCTTCGTTTAGCTTCGTTTTGACTATAGATTTAGTCCTTGCTTGACTGTAGATACTGGATAGACAAACTGTAGTCTCTGGTGTTAGTACCGATTTTCCGACCTTATAGATTGACTCTAAGTGGGGCCTTATAGATTGACTCTAAGTGGTGCCCCCACTGTAGGTATTATAACAACCCGAGTTTTTGAAAATTAAATAATAATTTATTCATAATTTATTATTTTATTTAAAATTTTATTTAAAGAAAATTATTCTCCTAAAAGTAATTAAATTAAATTTTATGATACTTTAAATTTAAAATCTATTAAAATTTTAAAGTATTTTTATTATAATGAAATATTTTAAAAAATAAAAAGATAAAAGAATTATTATTATTATTATTATTATTATTATTATTATTATTATTATTGGTTTTTTTGTTCTTTTCCTTGGCCGGTCATTACATATCCATTATATGTATACAGTAAAGAAAGAAAACAAGCCAAACGTGGCTAATGAATCCATACATACATATATATATATAACGTGACACATATGTTAATTACCATCATCACCTTTCATTCCAATAAGCCACCGAATCCAAAGAAGAAAGAAAGAGAAATGAGTGACCGAGAGAGAAGAGAGAAACCGAGAAAACTCCCAAATTTCTGGTTTCAATTTTTTACAATCTGTAATTCTAATAAAAAAAATCTAATCCGGTAAAAATAGTTGTATCCTCTTTCTCTATACGTTGGTGTTAGTTTTGTTCAGTAGAAGTTGACGGTGACATAGCTCCTCTTCTCTTTGAGTTCGACCAATTGGAGTTCTAAGAGGCACAGCCGATTTCTGACGTTTTCTTCTTTACCAGCGCAGTCAAAAAGTTTCTCCGAAGCTTCGACTCTTTTGACCTCATACGGAGGTAAGGTTTTGGTAATTTTATAATGATTAAATATGAATTTGATAAGTGAATGTTGGTTTGATTGATTATTGTTTGAGTTTGATTAAGTTTATGTGAATCTTTATTGAATTATTATTGTTGCTTGTGATTTGTTGGTTTGGCTACGAAGAACAGCTCAGCGGTGGTTGTTTTAATGGTTTTGGGACTGTTGAGATGTAGTATTTTGAGGAATCAATGACATGATTTGAGATATAAAAATGGTTTTATTTTGGAAGCGGTTGGATTTTTAATTGGACTGATTTTATAAATATTTTGATACTAGAAATGGTTTTGATTTATTGAAAATAATTTGAAAAGAGTGTGAAAAATTATTTGGATGGAACTTGAGAAGGGTGGCTGAGTCCGGGTTTTAGAGGAGATGCCGCCGGAATTTTGTTATAAACCTTAAGAATTTATTTGAAATTTTATTTAGAAGAAAAAGATTGGATTTGCGAAATTGTATTATTTGATTTTCAATTTATTCAAAAAATAGTTATATGTCGGATTTAATTCATTTAAGAAAAGTAGATATTCTGAGTTCGATTTATTTAGAAAAGAATTATTTTACGATTTTAAATTATTTAAGAAAAGTATTATGTTTAAGTTTGATTTAAAAATGAAAAGGATTTATATTTTGAATTTGACACAAGGATTTTATTTGGAGGAGTTTTAGTGAACTTTAAAAGTAATTGCATTTTTGTTGAATGATTTCATTTTGTGATATTTTGGAAAAAGTTAAAGAATTAGTTTTAAGAATGAGAGGGGGTTGGTTTTGGTTTTAAAAGAAAAAGAAAAGATTGATCGGCACGTGTGCTTACGAAATGATTAAAAGGTCACGAAAGGGTGACGGAAAGAAAATAGTTATGGTGTTGATGTGAAAATGTTAAGCCGTGGGCTTGTATGAGTAATTGTACGGGTATGTCCGTGTGTATGGAATGACTTTTAGGAGAAAGTGGCACATGCTTCAGCTGGAGAATCAGCACCTGCAAGTACTTGTAGAGGTCATGTTCGGCATACTTCAGCTGGAGAATCAGCGCTTGCAATAGGTTGAAACCTTGCAGAGGTTATGCCGCTGGAATGCCTTATCTGACTTGCGAGTCGGATTGCGTCGGGTGCGGGTCGAAACCAACAAATGAGCTCATTACCTGCGATAGGACTAGATATGCATCATCCTTGTTTGCGCATGTTTGTTTGTGATTGTGTTTTCTATGATTGTGTGTGCTTGTGATTGGATTCGATGTTCTGTAATTGCTGAGTTGGATTGTACTTTATTGACTATTGTTATTTACTGAGAACACGATAAAACGAACTTAACTAACCACCCCTGACCCTACTAAGAACTCCCCAAATCTTACCCCCTATCTCCACCCCTTTCAGCTACAGGTGCGAAGGTTTAGTGCAGAGTTTCAGGAGCATAGAAGATTATACTCACGAGTTAAGTTCTTAATTTTTATTTTTCCCTCGTCGTTTATTGTATTTTATTTTTAGAGGGGATAGGACTTGTATTTGAGAATCTTGAAATAAGTCTATGTATATAATGCTATGTGAATATATATATATATATATATATATATATATATATATATATATATATATATAGTGATTAAGTGATTAAAAGTAAAACATTTCCGTTTTCTTAATTAAACCTTCAATTCGTACTCACAAAGGCTCAATATTAAATAAACATAGTATATAATTAAAGGAATAGAGGTAAATAGCGCTCGGACTTTTAGTGCGATCATGAGGTGCTAAAAGTTAGGGTGTTACAGGTATGGCCCAACGCCCCGTCACGAGGGTTCCTGTTGCGAGAGCACCCTACGACCGATATGCCTGGGTGACCTCAGACGTGAAGGACACCCCCAATAAGATGACCTTAGAGGAACTTACAGGGTTCTGACAAGCCGAATACCTCTGCAGGGGAGGCCCTGAGGAAGCTAACTACGAGGTGTTTGTTCCCGCTGACCAGAAACAGATATTTCATCTAAACTTACACACTCCCCGGGTCGCCGATTGGATCTGGATGTACAAGGCAATGTTCACCAACTTGGGGATTCGTATTCCTTTCTCCCCCTTCCAAATTGCGCTGCTTAACCGATGTGACGTAGCGCCGTCTCAACTGCATCTGAACAGCTGGATCTCTATCCGCTGTTTCGAGATGGTTTGCGAGTTTTTAGAGCTATCAGCCTCGATGGAGGTCTTCTTATTTCTTTTTGTCCTAACAAATCCTTCCAAGGAGGGAAGAGCCAAGAAGGGATTCATGTCGTTTCGATCAGCCCAAGGTCGGAGGATCTTTGGTCTGTTCAATGATTCCTATCACGGTTTTAAAAACAAATACTTTAAGGTTCACCCCGTCGAAGGTCGGTGATAAACCCATATTTCATGAGTTCTTTTGTGCTTAATTTGAGTGATTTATTCAATCCTCCACCTACTTATTCATATTAACTGCATGGTTTTACTTTCCCTTACTTATTATGTCATATTGTGAAAAACATGTTTCCTAAGCTTTAAAAAATTAATTATTTTAATTACCTTTATTTCCATTCGATGCCGTGATTAGTGTGTTGAGTAGTTTCAGATTTTCTAAGGCAGAATGACTTAAAGGATGGAAAAGGAAACATATAAAATGGAAGGAGAAAGCAAAACGGAGCTTTAAGGAAACTGGTATCCACGCGATCGTATGGATGACGCGATCGCGTGCCAAGCACGAATCAGCAGCGACGCGGCCGCATGACTGACGCGACCGTGTGGCAAGGAAAAGCTCCGAATGACGCGACCGCGTGACCCACGCGGACGCGTGACAGAGGCCACGTATCAGAATTTACAGAATGCGCCCCCAGCGATTTCTGAAGCCCTTTTTGGCCCAGATCCAAGTACAGACAGCATAGACCAGAGGTTATAAAGTGTGGGAATGTACCCATTCAAAGAGAGCTCGCATATTTTACTTTTCAATGATTTAGATTTAGTTGAGAGGGAGATCTTCTCTCTCTCTCTCTCTTAGGATTTAGGATTTCTTCTTATTTTAAGAGTGACTCTCAATCCAGGTTTTATATTTCTTTGTTTTAAACTTCTCTTTCACTTTATTTATTTATTTCAGTATCTGAGTTGGCTATTTACCTTTATAATTGAATCTATGAATTCTTCCATGTTGCAGACTGTTATTTGAATTAAGAGGTAACTACCAAATCGGTACTCGAAAGATTCTGGCGCTGACAAAATGGTACCTGACTTTTGTTATTGACAAAATAGTCCCTAAAAGATTTTAAAATTTGACAAGCGTGTCCCCGAGCTCGCCGGAGCAAATCTTCGGCAAGCACAATGCTGACATGGCCACCGTATTTTGGTGACCTGGCAAGCCACCTCCCAAACCCTAATTCCTCCTTCCCCAACGCAGACTCCCTTTCCTCTTCCTCCCCATCGCAGCCCACCCCCTACCCAACGCAACCCCCTCCCCCTCCCTCCCATCGCAACCCCCTTTTCTCTTCCTCCCCATCGCAGCCCCCTAACGCACACTCTCCCTTCCCTTTTCCTCTCCATCGCAGCCCCCCTTCCCTCTTCCTCTCATCGCAGATCATATAAAGACACAGATAGAAAAAGAAGAAAAAAATTCAGTTACAAACCCCCCAAATTTTTTTCTTTTGATCATACATCCAGATTCACAATGACCAACACATTCACAATAACCGCAAAAAACAGCAAAGAAAGAGAAGGATATCAATTGCTATAATAAGAAAAACCAAGGAAATCACGAAGACAAAATTATAGATGAACATCAAAACCGTGACCCAGAGGTAAGTGATGAACAAAACGCTTGAAGACTTTGGAGATTGCGAAGACGGTGGAGAAAAAGGAGACATTTTTGTTGGTGTAGAGGGAAGCGACGGTGAAGACGACGGCGGTAATGGAGAGGAGAGAGAATGCGAAGAGGAAGAGAAGGTAGCAGAACTGGATTGTGAGGAGAAGAGTCCATTCATGGTTAGCCTGGGAAGAGTCCTGATAAGGGTTCTGAAACTGAGTGAGAAATGGGTGTGTGAAGAGTGAGTGTGCGAGGATTGCGAATCAGAGAGGAAAAATTAGGGTTAGGGTTATGAGGTAGAACGTCTTCAGTGATCTTTTTGAAATTGAGATTGATTCTCTCAAGATTTCTAGGATGTTCAGGAATTGCAGCTCCTCTAGTGCTAGATCCATTATTCCTTCTTCTTCTTCTTCTTCTCAAATTCTCATTTTGGTTTGTGAATGCTGTGAAGGGATGTGATTTTGAGGTATCAGATTTTTGTTCTTCTTCGTTGCAGAAATGAGATGAGATGAGATGATATGAGAGGGAGGGAGAGGGAAGAGGGCTGATGGGGAAGGAAAGGGAAGGGGGGAGTGTGTATTGGGGGCTGCAATGGGGAGGAAGAGGAAAGGGAATCTGCGTTGGGGAAGGAGGAATTAGGGTTTGGGAGGTGGCTTGCCAGGTCACCAAAATACGGTGGCCATGTCAGCATTGTGCTTGCCGGAGATTTGCTCCGGCAAGCTCGGGGACACGCTTGTCAAATTTTAAAATCTTTTAGGGACTATTTTGTCAATAACAAAAGTCAGGTACCATTTTGTAAGCGCCAGAATCTTCCGGGTACCGATTTGGTAGTTACCTCTTTGAATTAATGATAATTGAGGTATTTTCAGTTTATGATTGTTCTCTTTGATTTAAGTTACCATTGCTTCCCATCTAAGGATATTTTTATTATTCTAGCAATTTTACTTTTTCCCCTTTTGGTCCTGGTTAAGAATTCAGTAACTCAACAGTTATTAAATTCAACATAACTGATAATCGTTATCTTGCTAATTGAGATGAACATAAGTAATCCCAACCTTTTCTTAGGAAATAAATAGGATTCAAAGGTTAATTTAATTAGTCCCTTGACTTTCCTTTGCCTTAGTACAGGTTGATCAAGTGGAGTTTAGATTCAACTTTCATTATAGTTGAGAGAGATAACTACGTTGGACCTCCAACTTCTCTTACCTTGCCAAAAGTCTGCTTTACAGTATTTATTTATTTTAATTGCCATTTATTTTACTTGTCATTCAAATTACTTGCTTCTCATCTTCTAAACCCCGATTACAACCTTTATAGCCAATAATAAGAACATACTTCCTCACAGTTCCTTGAGAAGACGACCCG
The DNA here is from genome assembly GCF_003086295.3 of Arachis hypogaea. NCBI lineage: Eukaryota > Viridiplantae > Streptophyta > Magnoliopsida > Fabales > Fabaceae > Arachis > Arachis hypogaea. Next base: position 114,409,863 of record NC_092048.1, read on the forward strand.
AGGTTTGAATACTCGGTTAACAATTTTTAAAGGGGTTTGTTACTTGTGACACCCAACACGTTTGTACGAAGGGATTTTTGCCGATTTAGAGACTATATCTACAACGCAACTGTTTCTATGAATCTTTTTACTGGTAAAAACACCGACGTCAAAATGGCGCCGTTGCCGGGGAACTGCTAACGTGTGCCTTATTATTGGTTATTGTAAATATTTTTCTTTTGCTTGTTTATTTATTTTTGTTTTTTCTTTTTATCTTTATTTGCTACTATGAACTCTCACCCCTCTCGCTTTGAGTTTGGTTCTAATGTTGTTAAGGGAAATAGAAGTTACAGCAGGAATGTGCATCAAGGTCAGACCAATCAAGGATGGATGGAACCAAGAGGATCTAATTAACCCTTTTGGCAGCAACACCCTCCGAGATATCCCGGACAAAGACCATTCTACAGTGCATACCCAGCTGAAAGACATGGTGGACAACCTTGTAACTACCAACAAGCCCCACCCCATGCATATAAACCATCCTTTCAACATAACCTCGAACCACCACACTCACAAGCTTCTCTTCACCATTCGCCACCATATGATCCTTCCTTACCCCAATACCAATCTAATTACTCCCAATCACCACCACTTTCCTTTGTATCATGTCCAAGTCCAGCAACCCAAGAAGCAGAGGATCGCCTAAGGGAAACAGTAATTAAATTTCAAACAACCATTCAACAACTGGGGCAAGCAATGATTCAATGGGCTTCTAGGTGCTCAAATACACAAGGATTAGCCACATCCCCATGTGGACAACTCAATGAAGAGCAGAGCATGAAGGAATTGCCAGAAACTCCAGTGGACAAGACAGAGCATGAATTTGTACTAGAACAATTAGAAGAAGCTATCATTGTTCAAGAAGAAGAGTTGGTTGAAGACCTGGGAGATGCTGAACTTTCATGGGAATCCAGAATTGAGGAAAACTCTGTCCAGGATGCTACAGTTGATGCTAAGGAGGATATTTCTCCAAGGCAAGTCGTTTATGAAGAATCAGACGGAATAATCCAAGAAGCAATTTCCCTTGATGATGATAGTCACAAGTCTAGCTTTCTTGGTGATGAACTTGCATCCGCAAGTGAATTCTCTGAGCTCGAAGAATCTTCTCCAAGTGAATATGAAGATGATGCAGAGGTAGATTTCTCTCAACCTCCAATCTATGACTCAAGTGATGAGGAAGACACAGGAGACTTTGACCAGGACACAGATACAATTGAAGACCTTTGCAAAGAAGTGGAGAAATTCACAGAAGAGCACAAAGATATGGAACTTGCAGAACCACCAAAAACACCTATCCCAAGGCCATTACCACCTAATACAAGCTTCAAGTGGGTACAATCCTTAACTTTTAAATTTACTTATTCACTTGAATATGGTTTGCTTGAAACAGATGGCCAGCTTAGAGCTCTCTGCGGCTTTAAGAGTAAGAGGGAAATGGCTCGTACTCAGAGTTGGTGCACAAGGTTCAATAAGGTTCCACGCTTCACCTTGAAGTACTGATGAGCGGATAATTTATACGCTTTTTGGCATTGTTTTTAGTATATTTTTAGTAGGATCTAGTTACTTTTAGGGATGTTTTCATTAGTTTTTATGTTAAATTCACATTTCTGGACTTTACTATGAGTTTGTGTGTTTTTCTATGATTTCAGGTATTTTCTGGCTGAAATTGAGGGACTTGAGCAAAAATCAGATTCAGAGGTTGAAGAAGGACTGCTGATGCTGTTGGATTCTAACCTCCCTGCACTCAAAGTGGATTTTCTGGAGCTACAGAACTCGAAATGGCGCGCTTCCAATTGCGTTGGAAAGTAGACATCCAGGGATTTCCAGCAATATATAATAGTCCATACTTTGGCCAAGTTTAGATGACGCAAACTGGCGTTCAACGCCAGCTCTCTGCCCAAATCTGGCGTCCAGCGCCAGAAAAGGATCCAAAACCAGAGTTGAACGCCCAAACTGGCACAAAAGCTGGTGTTCAACTCCAAGAAGGACCTCTACACGTGCAGCACTCAAGCTCAGCCCAAGCACACACCAAGTGGGCCCCGGAAGTGGATTTATGCATCAATTACTTACTTTTGTAAACCCTAGTAGCTAGTTTATTATAAATAGGACCTCTTACTATTGTATTAGACATCCTGGATCCTGGATTGTATCCTGATCCTGTGATCACGTTTTAGAGGGGCTGGCCATCTCGGCTATGCCTGGACCTTTCACTTATGTAATTTTAACGGTAGAGTTTCTACACTCCATAGATTAAGGTGTAGAGCTCTGCTGTTTCTCAAAGATTAATGCAAAGTACTACTGTTTTCTATTCAATTCATCTTATTTCACTTCTAAGATATTCATTCGCACTTCAACCTGAATGTGATGAACGTGACAATCATCATCATTCCCTATGAACGCGTGCCTGACAACCACTTCCGTTCTACCTTCGACTGAATGAGTATCTCTTAGATCTCTTAATCAGAATCTTCGTCGTGTAAGCTAGAATGATGGCGGCATTCAAGAGAATCCAGAAAGTCTAAACCTTGTCTGTGGTATTCCGAGTAGGATTCAATGATTGAATGACTGTGACGAGCTTCAAACTCACGATTGCCGGGCGTAGTGACAGACGCAAAAGGATAGTAAATCCTATTCCAGCATGATCGAGAACCGACAGATGAATAGCCGTGCCGTGACAGGGTGCGTTGACCATTTTCACTGAGAGGATAAGATAAAACCATTGACAAGGGTGATGCCTCCGGACGATTAGCCGTGTCGTGACAGGGCATTTGGATCATTTTCCCGAGAGAAGACCAAAAGTAGGCATTGACAATGGTGATGTATCACATAAAGCCAGCCATGGAAAGGAGTAAGACTGATTGGATGAAGATAGCAGGAAAGCAGAGGTTCAGAGGAACAAAAGCATCTCTATTTGCTTATCTGAAATTCTCACCAATGAATTACATAAGTATTTCTATCCTTTATTATTTATTTTTTAATTATCTAATCCAATCACATTTAACCCTACCTGACTGAGATTTGCAAGGTGACCATAGCTTGCTTCATACCAACAATCTCCGTGGGATTCGACCCTTACTCACGTAAGGTATTACTTGGACGACCCATTGCACTTGCTGGTTAGTTGTGCGAAGTTGTGAACCATGGTATTGGCATCATGTTTTTGGCGCCATTACCAGGGAAAGAAAGAGCGATGAATTTTACATAATCAAAGTGTAATCACAATTTATGCGCACCAAGTTTTTGGCGCCGTTGCCGGGGATTGTTCGAGTTTGGACAACTAACGGTTCATCTTGTTGCTCAGATTAGGTAATTCTCTTTTTGTTTTCTTTTCAAAAATTTTTCAAAATTCTTTCAAAATTTTCTCCTTTGTTTTCGAAAAAAAAAATTAAAATAAAAATGTTTTCAAAAAAAAAAAATTATTCAAAATTTTTAAAGAATGAATTCTAGTGTTTCATGAAGCATGTGAAGCCTGGCTGGCTGTAAAGCCATGTCTAAATTCATTTGGACTGAGGCTTGCAATTTGTTATCAAGAGCAAGCTAGTTGTTGCTAATCCACCTACTGCTGTTCCTGATTTACATGTTGAAGCTTGGCTGGCCATTGGCCATGTCTAGTGTTTTGGATCGGAGCTTTCATTGAAAGCTTGGCTGGCTAGTGAGCCATGTCTAATTCCTGGACTGAAGCTTTAGACTAAGAATGCAAGATTCTTGGAATTCATGTTAAAAATTTTGGAATCCTTATTTTTTCTTTTTCATATAATTTTCGAAAAAAAAATCCAAAAAAAAAATTAGAAAATCATAAAAATCAAAAATATTTTTCTGTTTCTTGTTTGAGTCTTGAGTCATGTTATAAGTTTGGTGTCAATTGCATGTGCATCTTGCATTTTTTTTTTTCGAAAATTCTCATGCATTCATAGTGTTCTTCATGATCTTCAAGTTGTTCTTGGTAAGTCTTCTTGTTTGATCTTTGCATTTGCATGTTTTGTGTCTTTTCTTGTTTTTCATATGCATTCTTGGATTCTTAGTGTCTAAGCATTAAAGAATTCTAAGTTTGGTGTCTTGCATGTTTTCTTTGCATTAAAAATTTTTCAAAAATGTGTTCTTGATGTTCATCATGACATTCATAGTGTTCTTGGTGTTCATCTTGACATTCATATCATTCTTGCATACATTCATTATTTTGATCCATAACTTTCATGCATTGCATCATTTTTCATGTTTCTTTCTCTCATCATAAAAAAATTTCAAAAACCAAAAAAATATCTTTCCCTTTTTCTCTCATCAAATTCGAAAATTTGGATTGACTTTTTCAAAAATTTTTAAAATCAAGTTGTTTCTTATGAGTCAAATCAAATTTTCAATTTGAAAATCTTATCTTTTTTCCAAATCTTTTTCAAAAATCAAATCTTTCTCAAATTTCTTAGTTATTTTCGAAAATTTCAAAAATATTTTTCTTATTTTCATATCAAATTTTCGAAAATAATAATAATAATTAATGTTTTGATTCAAAAATTTCAAGTTTGTTACTTACTTGTTAAGAAAGTTTCAAACTTCAAGTTCTGGAATCATATCTTGTGATTTCTTGTGAATCAAGTCATTAATTGTGATTTTAAAAATCAAATCTTTTTCAAAACTAATTTCAATCATATCTTGTCAAAAATATCTTCCTATCTTATTTTAAAAAAAAAAATTTCAAAATATCTTTTCTAACTTCCTATCTTCTTATCTTTTCAAAACTGATTTTCAAAATTTGTTTCAACTAACTAACTAACTTTTTGTTTGTTTCTTATCTTTTTCAAAACTACCTAACTAACTCTCTCTCTCTAATTTTCGAAAATATCTTCCCCCTTTTTCAAAAATTTCTTTTTAATTAACTAATTATTTTTTTTATTTGAATTTTCAAAAAACTACTAACCTTTTTCAAAAACTATTTTCAAAAATCACTAACTCTTTTTCAAAAATTATTTTCGAAATTTTCCTTCTCTCATCTTATTCTATTTATTTATTCATCTACTAACATCTCTCCCTCACCCACCAAAAATCCGAACCCTCTCTCTCTCTTTCTGAGTTCAGATTTTTCTCTTCTTCTTTTCTACTAACAATAAGGAACCTCTTTACTGTGACATAGAGGATTCCTCTTCTTTTCGTTTTCTCTTCTCTTTCTTATGAGCAGGGACAGAGAAAAAGGCATTCTTGTTGAAGCTGATCCAAAACCTGAAAGGACTCTGAAGAGGAAATTAAGAGAAGCTAAATTACAACAATCCAGAGACAACTTGATTGAAAATTTCGAACAAGTAAAGGAGATGGCAGCCGAACCCAACAACAATGCAAGGAGAATGCTTGGTGACTTTACTACACCTAATTCCAATTTACATAGAAGAAGCATCTCCATTCCTGCCATTGGAGCAAACAACTTTGAGCTGAAACCTCAATTAGCTTCTTTGATGCACCAGAACTGCAAGTTTCATGGACTTCCATCTGAAGATCCTTTTCAGTTCTTAACTGAATTCTTGCAGATATGTGATACTGTTAAGACTAATGGAGTAGATCCTGAAGTCTACAGGCTCATGCTTTTCCCTTTTGCTGTAAGAGACAGAGCTAGAGTATGGTTGGACTCTCAACCTAAGGATAGCCTGAACTCTTGGGATAAGCTGGTCAAGGCTTTCCTAGCCAAGTTCTTTCCTCCTCAAAAGCTGAGCAAGCTTAGAGTAGATGTTCAAACCTTCAGACAGAAAGAAGGTGAATCCCTCTATGAAGCTTGGGAGAGATACAAAGGACTGACCAAAAAGTGTCCTTCTGACATGCTTTCAGAATGGACCATCCTGGATATATTCTATGATGGTCTGTCTGAATTAGCTAAAATGTCATTGGATACTTCTGCAGGTGGATCCATTCATCTAAAGAAAACGCCTGCAGAAGCTCAAGAACTCATTGACATGGTTGCAAATAACCAGTTCATGTACACTTCTGAAAGGAATCCTGTGAATAATGGGACGCCTATGAAGAAGGGAGTTCTTGAGATTGATACTCTAAATGCCATATTGGCTCAGAACAAAATATTGAATCAGCAAGTCAATATGATTTCTCAGAGTCTAAATGGAATGCAAGCTGCATCCAACAGTACTCAAGAGGCATCTTCTGAAGAAGAAGCTTATGATCCTGAGAACCCTGCAATAGCAGAGGTAAATTACATGGGTGAACCTTATGGAAACACCTATAATCCATCATGGAGAAATCATCCAAATTTCTCATGGAAGGATCAAAAGCCTCAACAAGGCTTTAATAATGGTGGAAGAAACAGGTTTAGCAATAGCAAGCCTTTTCCATCATCCACTCAGCAACAGACAGAGAATTCTGAGCAGAACCCATCTGAGTATCTCTTAGATCTCTTAATCAGAATCTTCGTGGTGTAAGCTAGAATGATGGCGGCATTCAAGAGAATCCAGAAAGTCTAAACCTTGTCTGTGGTATTCCGAGTAGGATTCAATGATTGAATGACTGTGACGAGCTTCAAACTCGCGATTGCCGGGCGTAGTGACAGACGCAAAAGGATAGTAAATCCTATTCCAGCATGATCGAGAACCGACAGATGAATAGCCATGCCGTGACAGGGTGCGTTGACCATTTTCACTGCGAGGATAAGATGAAACCATTGACAAGGGTGATGCCTCCAGACGATTAGCCGTGCCGTGACAGGGCATTTGGATCATTTTCCCGAGAGAAGACCGAAAGTAGCCATTGACAATGGTGATGTATCACATAAAGCCAGCCATGGAAAGGAGTAAGACTGATTGGATGAAGATAGCAGGAAAGCAGAGGTTCAGAGGAACAAAAGCATCTCTATTCGCTTATCTGAAATTCTCACCAATGAATTACATAAGTATTTCTATCCTTTATTATTTATCTTTTAATTATCTAATCCAATCACATTTAACCTACCTGACTGAGATTTGCAAGGTAACCATAGCTTGCTTCATACCAACAATCTCCGTGGGATTCGACCCTTACTCACGTAAGGTATTACTTGGATGACCCAGTGCACTTGCTGGTTAGTTGTGCGAAGTTGTGAACCATGGTATTGGCATCATGTTTTTGGTGCCATTACCAGGGAAAGAAAGAGCGATGAATTTTACATAATCAAAGTGTAATCACAATTTCTGCGCACCAAGTACATAGATTGGTACCATGCTCAATTACATGGATCACGGAAAACGTTTGGTCACCACGGTGAGATTCTACTTTTTAAAACGCCCGGATGGAAACATATAGATCAAGACGGAGGCGGATTTAAAAGCAAGGCTTGGAATCCTGGAGTTTATTCTGACATTTGTCATCCTGGGAGCCTAACAATATATTTAAAGCTGCTCAGAAGCTTTGCGTGCCTAGTTTGGGACCCCGGAGGCTATTGGCATTCCAAGCACTGGTGGAGATTTTTGGACGAATTTAAACATAAGCCACCATAACAGGAAACTCCTCCAATGTCCAACTTAAAGACTTTAACTAAAAGTGCTAAGTGGGAGACAACCCACCGTGGTATGGTCGCTTCTTTTTCAATTTATTTCTCGTTAATTGCTTCCATTTTTCCTTTTTTTTCATTTTAATTTATTAAACCTGGAATCTTGCATAGCATTCATGTTAATCATTGCATTCTGCATTTTTCAGTTTAAAAAAAAAAGGGGTGCACGACGCGACCGCATGCCCCTGCGATCGCGTCATATTGTGAGAAACACCACCCACGCGACCGCGTGAACCACGCGGCCACGTGATATATATATCGGCGTAAGGATCCAACGAACACAAAGTTGGGCTGGAATCGTGCGGCCCTTGTGCGTTTCGCACAAATCGGCCCACACGATCGTATGCCTCATGCGATCGCGTCACTTGCACAATACTAATCCCACGCGACCGCGTGAGCGACGCGATCGCGTCGCATGGATTGCACATCACCCCAAGAGGAGACAGAGAGTTGCACTAAAACGGCGCTGGAGTCGTGCGTTTAGCACGAATTCCAGCGACGCGATCGCGCGACCCACGCGATCGCGTCAACCTTCTTTCCCCCTCTCATGCGATCGCGCGCCCCACGCGATCGCGTCACTTCCATTTTCACCCCAAACCACGCGACCGCGTGCCCCACGCGGCCGCGTGTATTCGAAAGTATAACCCCCCAGCCACGCGAACCCTATCAGTCGCACAGCCCCCACCCCCAACCCTCTTCTCCCTCTCTGCTTCTTCTCCCTCCAACCACCACCCAGCACCACCCAGCCGCCACTGCGCCACCACCCAGACGTCGCCGCCACGTCGGACGCCGCCGCCGCAACCCCCTCCCCTCTCTTCTTCTCCCTTCTTCCTCTCTCTTCCCCTCTCCACCACTGCCCTCCGCGACCACCGCCCCCACCGTCGGCCTTCCAGCCGCGCCCCCCTCCTCCGCCACCCACCCACAACCCCCCTTCCTCTATCCCTAACCCTAAGACCCTATCCCCTTTCCCCATCAGCCGCCACCGCGACACCGTGCCCCGCCACCACGCCGGACGCCGCCGCAGCCACCTTCTTCCCCGTTCCACCCCTCCCGCCTACCAGGTTCCGCAAAACGCAACCCCCTTTTTTATCCGTTCGTCGTTTTTCTGTATTTTTTTCCGTTTCTGTTCATCATTAGGATAGATAGATATGCATGCTGTAGTGGAATTTTTAGGTTGTTAGGTAGCTTAGGCTGTGGTTAGTGGATCTAGGTCTGTTTACTTGCACTGTCCCTGTTTATGTTTTAATCATAACTACAATTTTGCTGTTCCTGTGACCTCATTCATATGCTATGATTTCTTGCAATTGCTGCTTGTTACTCCAAATTTTCCTGTTTCTATACATTACTAGTAACTGCAGCAAGTTTTTAATTCATATGAACTGCTATGATTGCTATTTATTTTCCGGGACAATCCAATTTTAGCCGGAATACTGCCCAAATTTTTTAAAATTGTTTTCATTCAAGTTTTGGTTTGGCACTTCTGAACTCTGTTTTACTCCGCTTTACCCAAACCATTTCATGAATGCTATGGCAGACATTCTTATCCTCTTTGATTTCCTGGTTCATAAACTGCATTTGTGATTCACTGATTCCAATTTTTGCTTTCTTTATTTCTATTCGAATCAGCATCACCCTGTTTTCCTTGTTCGATTATGAGTACTTCTATTCTTACCTGTGAATCCTTGTTATATGGAATTTTTCTATGCCACTTACTTTAACCTGCACTTTACTAATTCACTAATTTTATTTACTAATTTCTTTTTCAAATTCTAACCATACTAACCCTTTTGATCTCTTTTCTGATTATTTTCACTTTCCTCTAACTTTCTAACCATGGCATATTGATTATTTTTCCATTTAACATAAATTCAATCATAGTTCATTTACTCATTTTCCTTATTTTACTTCTCCTTTTCCGCTTTGAGCTTCCTTTGTTTAATTGCCTATTTACTTTCCTATTTTATCTATATCCTGGTTTTCTGTTTTTCAGGATGTCTGCCTCACAGAGGAAAGGTAAAGGCAAGGCTACTAGCAAGCGCAAGCGAGGAGACTCCTCCCAGTCCATCATTGCTCTAATGCACGATTCTTCATGGCGGGAGAAGAACTTCACACAGCAGGAAAAAGCTGACCAACTGCTCCCTGCGAATGATCCTATAAAATTTGCAAACCGGTACTGTGAGCTGAAGTACCCGGCTTTTGCAAACTTCAGAAATCTATACCTGGAACGAACTCTGAAGATTCCAAAAGTACTCCAGCAGTACACCACTGAGCAAATCAAGCAAAGGGGCTGGTTCTTTCTGGAAAGAACACTGACAGAGGTCAATTCATCTTGGGTACGGGAATTCTACTGTAACTACTATCTCACTACCTTAGATGCAGTGAACCTGAGAGGAAAACAAATTCTGGTCACTGAAGAGGCCTTAGAGGTTATTCTCCGGCTCCCAGCCAAGTCCGATCAGCCTGATGGTTATTCAAAGGCTGAGGAGGACATGTGTCAGATGCAGTTTGATTGGGATGCCGTAAAGGTACGGATAGCTCTCGACCCGATAGTTCCTTGGGAGATGGGTCAGGACATTACCATGCCTAGAGGGATCAAGAGAGCATACTTAAACGATGAGGCTCGTTTATGGCATCAGATCTTGAGTAATTATGTGATGCCGAGTACTCACGAGACGGAGATCCCGGCTGCTATGATCACCCTCCTTTGGTGTGTGCTGGAGGGTAAGGACCTTTATCTACCACGTTTCATTCGGCACTATATGGCCAGGGTCCACGTCCAAGGAACCCTCCCTTTTCCGTATCTGGTTACACAGCTTGGCCGTCGAGCTGACGTGCCATGGGAGGATGCCGATGAGAGACCACCAGCGGCGGATTGCAGGATGATCATTCCGCACAGCCGGAACTTCTTAGCCTTGGGCCACAGACCACCACCATTCACTGCTACTGATACGACAGCCCCACCGTCTGCTGGACCCTCTTCCTCCACTGCTGCACCACCTACCCCTGCTACCACCACTGCACCTCCACCTGCCACAGAGCCCATCTATCATCTGGTGCACCGCTTGTTCCGACGACTTGACCAGATGGAGCGTCGCAACAAGCGGCGCTATGAGCACCTAAAGCTGATGATACAATCCGGTGACATCTCCTCCGAGCCTGACACACCATCCGAGGCATCTGAGGAGGAAGCGGATGCGCCCGAGGCAGAGACCCATCCCCAGGGAGAGGCAGCACCAGCCGCACCACAGGCAGCGGTCCCACATCAGATTGAGGCTACGGATATTGAGATCCCGATCCAGTCAGCACCTCCTCCACAGCAGCCAGACCCTCAGCCCACCACCACCACTGAGACTCCAGCTACCATCCCTCCCAGTGATGACACTCCTTCACACCAGACTTGATTGAGCATCGGGGACGATGCTTCCCTTTAAGTGTGGGGAGGCCGCCATCTCTGGCGTTCATTTTGGTGAACCACTACATACTTTTTCTTTTATTTTGGATATTTTTCTATATTTTTCTTTTCACTGTTATTTTCTGAGTACTTATACATTGCTTTTATGTATTTTTACTCTATTTTCTGCATTTTGCATCTTTAGTTCATATTTTAGCCATTTAGTTTATTTTAGTTATTTAGTTTAGTTTGCAATTCTAATTTATTAGTGGATTAATTAGTATAGTTTACCCTTTTTAGCATAAGATAGTATAGTTTAAATAGAAAAATATAAAAAGGAAGTAAGCTAGGAAATTGAACATATCAGATTTAAATCCATAAACCTTATATATAGCATTACATGATGTAGTTAAGCTGACAACATTTCATCAAGGAGGAACATTAAAACTTTAAAAGCTACCCTAAATAATTTTTTTATGAGAATAATGGGAATTTTTAGCTAAACTTGCATACAATATATAAATGATATATGATGCTTGAGTTAGAGAACACACAGCCTGTGAGTCTTGAGGTTAATTGTATGGTTGCATTCAAACCATTATTTCATTTCTGTGTGTTTCAATTCTTTTTATTCTGATGTTCTTTACTTTGCTTTAATCTATATGTCCAATTATAGAATATAGAATGTAGATACATACCAAGAGAATGATTGAGGCCATCATTTGATTTTAGCTCACTCACCCCAAATTAGCCTACCTTTTACATCACCCTTATTAGCCCCCTTGAGCCTTTTAAAACCCCTTTATTCTATTTAGCCGAATTACTAGCCTTAAGCAGAAAAATAAAAGAAAATCTCAAGTGAATCCTTGGTTAGCTTAAGATAAAAAATCATGAATAGAGTTAAATGTGGAAAACCTTTTGGGAACATGGATGATAGAAACAAAAGGTAGGAAAGTTAAAAGGAATAAAATAAAATTGGGAAGCATGCTCATGAGAAAATCTAAGCGATTCAATTACCATGTGCATTAAAAAAAAAGAAAAGAGAAAGTTATTTTTCAGCATTTAAATAAAAGGGGATACAAAAGAAATTCCCCAATGCAAAATAAAAACAATGCACATGGGATAAAAATAAAAAGTGAAACATGAGCATGTAACAATAAGTGGGATAATATGGGAAAATAGGTAAAGAGATTTTGTTTTACTAAATATGTATGTTAGGTGAGATCTTAGTCTAATTAAGGATTCACTTATTAGCTCACTTGACCCTATACATAAATCCTTACCTTTACCTTGGCCCCATTACAACCTCAATTAAAGACCTCATGACTTTTTGGTATGACTATATTCTATAATTGTTGATTGGTTAGATGAAGAACAAAGCTATAGAAAGTAAGAATAAAAAGAAAAATAGAGTGAATAAACCCAATAAACACTGAGTGACTAGAGAGTAAACACAAAATCCAGTGAGGGTTCAATAACTCATCAACATATATCTGTACTTAATTTACTAATTGCTTTGCAAGTTTGTACAATGTTTTATTTCCCATCTCATTTGCTAAAATGCTTTATTTTCTAAGGGTTGGCTATATATATATATATACATGACTCCTTGAGAATGTGAATTAACTTGGCTACATGTAAGCTTTATAAATGAGTGAATAAATTAGAGTTGCATGATGCATCATTCATTTAGGTAGTTGCATTTAAATTAGGTTGCATTGCATGACATTCCATCACTTTAACCTTAATTATTTACCTTGGATTTAGCATGAGGACATGCTAGTGTTTAAGTGTGGGGAGGTTGATAAACCCATATTTCATGAGTTCTTTTGTGCATAATTTGAGTGATTTATTCAATCCTCCACCTACTTATTCATATTAACTGCATGGTTTTACTTTCCCTTCCTTATTATGTCATATTGTGAAAAACATGTTTCCTAAGCTTTAAAAAATTAATTATTTTAATTACCTTTATTTCCATTCGATGCCGTGATTAGTGTGTTGAGTAGTTTCAGATTTTCTAAGGCAGAATGACTTAAAGGATGGAAAAGGAAACATATAAAATGGAAGGAGAAAGCAAAACGGAGCTTTAAGGAAACTGGTATCCACGTGATCGCATGGATGACGCGATCGCGTGCCAAGCACGAATCAGCAGCAACGCGGCCGCATGACTGATGCGACCGCGTGGCAAGGAAAAGCTCCGAATGACGCGACCGCGTGACCCACGCGGACGCGTGACAGAGGTCACGTATCAGAATTTACAGAATGCGTCCCCAGCGATTTCTGAAGCTCTTTTTGGCCCAGATCCAAGTACAGACAGCATAGACCAGAGGTTATAAAGTGTGGGAATGCACCCATTCAAAGAGAGCTCGCATATTTTACTTTTCAATGATTTAGATTTAGTTGAGAGGGAGATCTTCTCTCTCTCTCTCTTAGGATTTAGGATTTCTTCTTATTTTAAGAGTGACTCTCAATCCAGATTTTATATTTCTTTGTTTTAAACTTCCTTTTCACTTTATTTATTTATTTCAGTATCTGAGTTGGCTATTTACCTTTATAATTGAATCTATGAATTCTTCCATGTTGCAGACTGTTATTTGAATTAATGATAATTGAGGTATTTTCAGTTTATGATTATTCTCTTTGATTTAAGTTACCATTGCTTCCCATCTAAGGATATTTTTATTATTCCAGCAATTTTACTTTTTCCCCTTTTGGTCCTGGTTAAGAATTCAGTAACTCAACAGTTATTAAACTCAACATAACTGATAATCATTATCTTGCTAATTGAGCTGAACTTAAGTAATCCCAACCTTTTCTTAGGAAATAAATAGGATTCAAAGGTTAATTTAATTAGTCCCTTGACTTTCCTTTGCCTTAGTACAGGTTGATCAAGTGTAGTTTAGATTCAACTTTCATTATAGTTGAGAGAGATAACTACGTTGGACCTCCAACTTCTCTTACCTTGCCAAAAGTCTGCTTTACAGTATTTATTTATTTTAATTGCCATTTATTTTACTTGTCATTCAAATTACTTGCTTCTCATCTTCTAAACCCCGATTACAACCTTTATAGCCAATAATAAGAACATACTTCCTCGCAGTTCCTTGAGAAGACGACCCGAGGTTTGAATACTCGGTTAACAATTTTTAAAGGGGTTTGTTACTTGTGACACCCAACACGTTTGTACGAAGGAATTTTTGTCGGTTTAGAGACTATATCTACAACGTAAATGTTTCTATGAATCTCTTTACTTGTAAAAACACCGACGTCAGTCGGCATCCCGACCTACTGGAGCTTTGGGGCAGGGGCCAATGGTTTACGAAGGTGACCTATAAAGGCCTGACCCCTCAAAATAAAAATATTGTCGACATCCTACTGGCTATTTTTGGTAGGAATAGTGTCAACCCACACCTTTTCATGGGTGACCGTGAAATGGCAAGGGTTTATATATGTGAGTAGTCGTCTAGTCGCATATTCGTGTTTGTTATTGTCCCTTGTTTACTCAACCGGTTTAACGACTAACAAGCTTTCGTATTTTGTTTCAGTATCAATGGCTGGCGAGCAAGTTGGGCTTGACGCTTTGTTTAACACTTTTATGCTTGAACGCGACGATGACAGTTCTGCCACCCATTCCAACGAGGCGCCGCTTTCTCCTATCGTTGAGGCACAGTCCCAGCTCGCCCAAGGGGAGGTGGCTGGGACCAGCACTGGTTCGAGTCCCCGACCGGCGGCAGAAGTGGAGGATGGAGGACCTGAGGTCATCGTTGTTGACAACCCAAGGAAAAGGAAACCATCCTCCAGCCCTGAGGGGTTCCTCATGGTGATGGAGAAGAACTTTGACACCAGAAACTTTATTGATTTGCAGCTCCTGCCTGGCACGGAGGACTTCTTCCATGGTGGGGATCTTGCTTCTCAAGCTAAGTGGGTGTATCGCACCCTTCTCCGGGCAGCTGCCATAGCACGGAAGGTGGAGCCGTCTTGGCGGGGGCTCGGACCTTGGAAAATAAGCTTCAATCGTCCGTCAAAGCTAACGAAAAGTACAAGGTTGAGGTGAAGTCATTGTAGACACAGCTAGCTGCCTCCGAAGAGAAAGCCAAGGCTTCTGACGCAGCGGTTGCGCGGCTTACTGAGCGAGAGCTCACTTTGGAAGGCCAACTTAACGCTGCTCAAGGTTGGGTGAAGGAGCTGGAGAAGGAGCGCGATGGTGCCCTCTCGTCGGTGACTGCGGCTAAAACTGAGGCTACCGAGTTGAAGAAAAAATACAAAGAAACTGTGAAGCACAGCCGGAATGATATTATGGCGACTGAAGAGGCGATCAAGGCTCAAGTGAAGCTGTTGGCTCCTGACTTTGACATCTCAGCCATCAGCATTTTCAAAACCATTAAGGATGGCAAGATCGTTGATATCCTGAAGAAATGAATTCTTTGTATTTGTTTGTTTTGGTAGTTTGTGGGACAATATTTACCGTTCTACCGTTCTGATTTTTTGAAGCCGTCTCGGGGCTTTTGTGTGTAATCTTTTAACTTTAAAACAATGTCATGACAAAAATGAAGCCGAGTTGTGGCTTTTTTGCTTAAGCATTTGAAATTTGGCCTTATTTAGTAGCCGTTTCCTGTAGCGTTCGCGTCTTCCATGGTTCCCGGGGTGATCAGTCTCGGGATTCCGCTTTGTAATTGAACCGGTTAATTTTCAAGGCGAAGTAATTTAAACAATTCGAACAGTGCATTAAAACATAAAACGAGAAGGAAACAATTAGTGTAATCTAAACACGATTATATCATGATAAACTGCTATTCACGCAAACAACCAGTGGGAGATAATGCTAAATGCGAACATAAAATAACTCGGGGCTTACTAGACCGTGAAACCGCTTGTTTTCTAGTTGTGCTTTGGCTTCTAGGAGTAGAACCTTCTTAGGCTTCTTGCATTCCACGTTCTCGGGACCTCCCTGCCATCCAGGCATTCCAGCTTATAAGCTCCGTTGCTGACTACTTTCTTTACCCTGTGTGGGCCTTCCCAATTTGCTGCCAACTTTCCTTCTCCTGGTGTCGGGAGCCCTACGTCGTTGCGCCGTAAGACTATGTCGTTTGACTCGAAATCTCTTTTTAGTAATTTGCGTTGTAACGCAAGGCCATCCTTTGTTTCAACGCCATCTCCGACAAGTGGATCATTTCTCTAGTCTCATCCATTAAGTCCTTCTCCACGGCTTCTTCGACTCCCCCCAAGAGTAGTCGCGGGCTCGGTTCTCCAATCTCCACGGGTATTATCGCGTCTACCCCATAAGTGAGTCGGAAGGGCGTCTCCCCAGTAGATGACTGCTACGTTGTGCGATAGGACCAGAGGACCGACGCTAGCTTGTCTACCCAGGCTCCTTTCTTCTGGTCAAATCGCTTTTTAAGGCCTTGTAGGATGATCTTGTTCGCTACTTTGACTTGGCCGTTAGTTTGGGGGTGCTCGACGGATGAGAACTTCTGCTTTATCCCTAAACTGGCGAGGAATTCCCCTAACTTTTTATCGGCAAATTGTGTCCCGTTGTCTGAGATGACGACCTCTGGGATTCTGAATCTGGCTATTACTTGCCTCCATATGAATTTTTGGCAATTTGCCGAAGATATGCTGGCCAACGGCTCGGCCTCCACCCATTTGGTGTAATAGTCAATGGCAACAATTAGGTATTTGACCTGCCCAGGTCCGACCGGGAAGGGTCCTAGCAGATCAATGCCCCCATTGAGAGAATGGTTGGGAGGCCATCAGTAGGCTTAGTTCAGCTGCTGGAGCTTTGTGAAAGTTGGCGTTTTTCTGGCATCTCCTGCATTTGTTCATGAACTCTTGGGAGTCCGACATCATTAAGGGCCAATAGTAGCCGGCCCTGACGAGCTTTCGAGCTAAGGCCTTTCCCCCGATGTGATGGCCGCAGCACCCCTCGTAGACCTCGCTTAACACGTAGTCCGTCTGGTCCGGGCGCAGGCACTTCAGTAGAGGTTGGGTCAGCCCTTTCTTGAATAGCTGGCCTTGTATCATTGTATACTTGGCTGCTTCTCTCCTCAATGCCTTTGCCATCTTGTCGTCATCAGGGAGCTTGCCGTTTTCCAAGAAGTCGATGATTGGATCCATCCAGGAGTGGAAGTCGGGTGCTTGTGTTATATGCAAGGTCACTGTTGGCTCATTCACTAAACCTTGGATCAGAAATTGGTTCCCCGTTCCTGGCTTTGTGCTTGCCAGCTTGGATAGGAGATCGGCTCAGGTGTTCCTCTCTCTTAGAACGTGTTGCACCGTGACCTCATCGAATTCCTCGCTCAGCTTTTTTACCCTCTCAAAGTATTTTTGTAGCAGTGAGTCCCTAGCCTGATATGTCCATTAATCTGTGATGTGACGACCTGAGAGTCACTACATACTTCCACTATGGTGACCCCAACCTCTCTTGCCAAAAGAAGGCCGCCAAGAAGGGCCTCGTATTCTACTTGGTTATTGGACACTGGGAACTCGAATTTGACCGATTGCTTGT
Organism: Arachis hypogaea; assembly: GCF_003086295.3. Classification (NCBI taxonomy): domain Eukaryota; kingdom Viridiplantae; phylum Streptophyta; class Magnoliopsida; order Fabales; family Fabaceae; genus Arachis; species Arachis hypogaea. The sequence goes on from NC_092048.1 coordinate 114,427,314, forward strand.
ACACGACTCCAGTTGGGCTCTCTAGGATGATCCCCGCTCCCCTGAACGTTTGGTTGGAGGCTCTGTCCACATGGAGTTTCCACCGTGTGCTCAGTGTCTCGAGAGGGTTTCCTGTTACCTCTACAAGGAAATCGGCCATTGCTTGGGCCTTGATTGCATGTCTGGGTTCGTATTGCAAGTCATACTGAGATAACTCAATTGCCCAGGTCATCATCCTACCCGCCAAGTTGGGTTTTTGCAGCACTTGGCAGATCGCTTGGTTCGTCCTGACAATTATCTGGTGTCCTTGGAAGTATTGTTGCAGCCTACGGGAGGAGGTCAGGAGCGCATATGCTAGTTTTTCCAGCTTACTGTACTTCATCTCTGCCCCCTGCAACACCTTGCTCACGAAGTAGACCGGTTGCTGGATCTTCCCTTCTTCCCGTACCAGGGCGTTCGCCAAAGCCTCATCAGTTACTACTAAGTACAAGAATAACGTCTCTCCATTCCTGGGTTTGCTGAGGTGCATTCGAACACTATCCCTTTTTTCATCAAGTTAAAGAACGGAAGAGCTTTGGCAGCCGACGCACTGAGGAACCGGGATAGCACCGTGAGTCTTCCCGCCAGTCTCTGTACATCTTTGACACATCCCGGGCTCATCATCCATAGGATTTCTTCGCATTTCTCCGGGTTGGCTTCCACTCCTCTTTGGGTTATCATGAAACCCAAGAACTTCCCGGCTTCCATAGCGAAGGCGCACTTGAGAGGGTTAAGCCTCATGTTGTGCCGCCGAAGAGATGTGAACACGGTCTCTAGATTACTGATGGGGTCTTCGGCTTGGGTGGTCTTCACCAGGATGTCGTCTACGTATACTTCCACCGTCTTGCTGGTAAGACTGCTAAATACCTTGTTCATCAGCCTCTTATATGTAGCTCATGTGTTTTTCAGTCCAAACGGCATCACCTTATAGCAGTATGTACCCCCTGGTGTTATGAACGCTGTTTTCTCCTTGTTTGGCCGGTGCATCGGTATCTGGTTGTAGCCAGAGTATGCGTTCATGAAACTCAGAAACCGATACCCTGTAGCCGCGTCTACTAAAGCATCAATGATAGGGAGGGTGAAAGAATCCTTGGGACAGGCCTTATTGAGATCGGAGTAATCCACGCACATTCTCCACTTTCCATTGGCTTTCTTGACCAGGACTACGTTCGACAGCCAAGTCGAGTAGTCCAGTTCTCGGATGAACCCCACTTCTAGTAAGCTGGCCGTTTGCCTGGCCACCTCGTCAGCTCTTTCTTGGGACATTTTCCTTCTTCTCTGTGTCACCGACTTAGCTTCTGCCTTCATAGTTAGGTGGTGTGACATGAACTAGGGGTCAATCCCTGACATGTCGGCTGGTGTCCAGACGAACAGGTTGCCGTTTGCCCAGATCATTTCCACCAATAGTTCTTTCAAGTCATGAGGGAGGTTTCTATTTACGAAGGTGAACTTTTCTTCCGAGTCGCCAACCCTGAACTTCTCAAGGTCTCCTTCAGGTTCTGGCCTGTCATTGACCCTGGCGTCTAGGTCAACTAGGAAGACCCCGGATGCCTCTTTGGACTTTTTTCTTAGGGAAAGACTGACGTTGTTGCACGCGGCCACCGTTTCCAAATCTCCCCTAATGGATCCAACCGACCCATCATCAGCAACAAACTTCATCATCAATAGCTTGGTACAGATCACTGCTCTGAACTCATTGACGGTTTTCCTTCCCAAGATAAGGTTGTAGACCGTGGAGTCCCTTAGAACAACGAACTCCGCCATTACCGACCTCTTCCCTCGACCTCCTCCTATGGAGACTGGTAGGAAGACTATTCCATCAGGCTTGATAAAGTTATCGCCTAAGCCGACCACATCATGTTGGTGGGTTCTCAGGTCAGTGTCTCGGAGGCCCAGAGCATCAAACACATTACGGAACATGATGTTCGAATCGACTCCGGTGTCCATGAGGATTCGCCTGACCAGACCAGTTCCTACTCTTACCGTGATCACCATAGGAGGGTTCTCCGGCAAGTCGTCGAACCACCGATCCTCTGGTCCGAATGATATTGACGGGACTCTCCTGGGGGAAAGCGCGGGACTAGACGATGACACGGCCAAGACCTTGGTATCTTTCCTGCATGCCGACTTCGACCTAGGGGCGACGTCTCTCCCGACTACAATGTTCACGATGGTGAGGCCACGTTCATTGTCCTCCTCAGGCTCTTGCATTGGTCTCACGGTGCGGATCCTGTCGTCACCAGATCGGTCACGATCCCACCTCCTAGGTTCTCTTATGAGGTGAGAAAATTCTGCCAGCTTACCTTCCTGGATCACCTTCTCCAGAGCATCCTTCAAATCGAAACAATCTTGGGTCTTGTGGCTGAAGCCCTTGTGGTAGTCGCAGTAGAGGTTTTTGTTCCCTCCAGTTCTATCCTTAAGTTGTCGGGGCTTCGACAGGATGCCCTTGTCGGCTATCTGCTGGTACACCTCGACGATCGGGGCTGTTAGGGGAGTGTAGTTAGTAAACTTCCCTACCCGGGGGAACAACTTGAAGGCGTTAGCTGGCCCTCCGTCCTTAGAGTGCTCTTTAGGCCTTTCCCCATTGCCGGGCTGACGAGCAGGGTTATAGGTGGGCTGCCGCTTGTTGGCTGCCATGACTTGGCTAACCTCCTCGTCGTTGGTATACTCCTTGGCCACATTTTGGATTTCTTGCATCGTCCACACGAGCTTAGTGGTAAGGTGATTCTTGAAATCTTCGTTCAGAAACCCGTTCGTCAAGCATAAACTGGCCACTGAGTCGGTCAGGCCGTCAATCTCCAAGCATTCATCATTAAACCTATCCAGGTACTTCCTGGTCGGTTCCCCGCTTCTCTGCGCCACCCCTAGCAAGTTGATCGGGTGCTTAGCTTAGCAATACGTGTGGTAAACTGAGCCAGGAAGGCTCGGGTTATGTCTGTAAACGTGGTCACGGAACCTTGGGGGAGAGCATTGAACCAACGGATCGCCGGCCCCACTAAGGTCATGGGGAAGGCGCGACATCTCACTTCATCACCCACACCTTCCAGATTCATCCTGGCCTCGAAGGCCATTAGATGTTCTTGAGGATTTTGGGTACCGTCATATCTCATGTCCGTTGGCTTATCGAAGTGCTTGGGTAGCCGGACCTCGAGAATGGAGTGGTGAAAAGGGGTCGCCCCCATGATCACGGGGTGTCGTCGCCTCCTTGGTCTTTCTCTGCTATCCTCTCGGTTTTCCTCTTCGGTGCGTCTTGCTGGAGGTCGGGTGTAGATTATAGGGTCTTGCCGTCTCCTCGGCACCTCTCTGCATTTCCCTTGGCTTTCTGGGTCAGACCGGGGGTCGGTATGCCTCTTGAGCGGTCTCTTCGGGGACTTCTCGCTCTGGTTTCCCCCCTCCTTAAGGGCGATCGGGATCGATGTTGACTCGGGGCAGGCTGGTAGCGCTCTTTGCCCGCTAGCTCCCACTCCAGGTTCTGCACCCTGTGACGCAGCTCCTGCATTATCCGAGGATAGTCGCTCCCCATCCCTCCGAAGGGACGCCTTTCCCGGGAGCGGGAGGGAGGCTCCCCTCTCCGAGGGGGGATCTCGTGCGCTCACGAGAGGAAGCCAAGGAGGCTACTCCACTGGTTCGGGGAACCACTTCCTCCTTCCGTGGCTCGCCTCCATCGTCTCCTTCCATGGGACCTAACAGGAAGTCCATTCACACCAGATCCCCACAAACGGCGCCAAATGTTCGGTTGCTGGGTTCCGAACGGGTTAGGTGAGTGGAATGGGCGAAAGGGATGAGGGGGATCTGGACCTGGTTGACGAGCGGATGGGTTTCCCGAGTTGTGGTGTTGGAGAGTGGAAGATGGAGACTTGGCGACTTCCCAAGCTGCGGTGTTGAAGAGGGGGAGCCACCTGCAATGACACGCCGACGCTCTTGTCAGGGATCGTATAGGTGGTAGTGAAGGTAAGGGATTAGTGACGTACCTCAAGGGAGGGGTAGGCCGTCCCCTTATATGCCCTGTCAGTAGGACGGGTCCCACTTGATATAGGTCTCTTTCCTAGAAGTTTCCTCGCCTAGCTATCATGAGGCTGGCTGCTAGGGAGTGGGATTCCATACATTACCCGCAGTTCGGGTGGGTGACGTCCGCTGGGTCGGAGCTCCTGGTCGCCTGGGCCAGGTCAGAACAAAATCAAATCTTTCCCTCCAAAATTAAAGAGTTCTCCCCTCCTCTCTCTCCCTTTATCTATCCCTCTCATTCCTTCAACCACTCTATCTCTTTTATATATCATTATCAAGGACTAATTATAAATTTGACAATCAAGATGTGCAACATGACATTCTTTAATTATATTAAAATTAAAATTAAAATATTAAAAATTAAAATTAAAATATATCTATATATTATATTATTATCTAATTTAATAACAAAATGTGTCACATGGCACTCTTATTAAATTTGAGAGAAAATATTTTCTTCTAAAATTAATAAATTCCCTTCCTAAATCCTCTCATCTACCTCTTTCCCTTTTTTCTATTTCTCTCTACCCTTCTCACTCTATATATAATTCTAATATATTTATATATTATTATCTAATTTAATAATCAAATATGTCACATGACATTCTCTTATTCAAATTGAGAAAAAATATTTTCCTCCAAAATTAATAAACTCCCTTCTTAAATTCTCTCATCTATCTCTTTCCCTTTTTTTATTTCTCTCTACTCTTTTCACTCTATATATAATTTGTAATTTATATTTTATATTAGTAATTTGACAAATCAAAATGTGCCATCAGATATTTTTTTATTGTAATTAAAATAAAATTTTTTCTTTCAAAATTAACAAACTTTCTCTCTCAGTCTTCATCTTTATCTTTCTTTCTCTTTTCTCTCATTTTCTATTTTTCTATCTTTTTGTTCTACAAAAAATAAAATTGACAAAATAATACAATTCAAATAAAAAATATTATTATTATTATTATTATATACATATTTTTTTAGTTTTTTTATTTAGTTTTACATTTTCACTGTTTATCTTTTTAATATATATTTTTATTTTTCTTCTTTTAAATATTTATTAAATATAATTTGGAGAGAATATTAATGTTATGATTAAAAGTTAAAATCAAGATTCAATTGTTTAAAAAATTTAATTTTGAGTTAATTTTATAACTATCAATATAATTTTTTTATGCTAATATCTAATTATATTTTTATATATATAAGGAGAAAAAATATTATTTTTAAATAGCAAGCATAAAAATTAATTATTTCTATTTGTACAATAGACTTAACACCTAATCAAAAGTATACAAGTTAAATCATTTCAAATTTCAGATAACGAATATTAAAATTAAGGTTTAATTATTCTGCAAGTCCATATAGTTTCACCAAATTTTCAATTAGGTCACTATACTTTTTTTCTTTTGAATTGGGTCCTTAGATGTTAAATTTTTTTTTCAATTTAGTCCCTACCGTGACAAAACCGTTTAAAATAACAGAATATTCTATTCAAAAATCGAATATTCTCCTAATTAAGTTATAATAGCTAATTAAACCCACTTCTATTTTTTTAAAATACCAAAATTACCCTTGCCATTTTATCCAAAAACAAAGAACCTAGTAAGCCCTTGTTCTCTGAAGTCACTGCCTTTCTCCTCCGATCCATTCGATGGTGTCGTCCTCCATCTGCAGCGGCGGCGACGTCGTCGTCGTCCTTGGCGGCGTGAGCGTCCATCGTCTTTATCGTCCGTCGTCCTTGGTCTGCGCTGCACTGCTCTGCGCTGGTCGTGCGTCTGCTCTACTCTGCTTCCCACTAGTGGTGTGTCACTTCCGTCGCGTTCCCTCGTCGTGGATCACTACGCCGCTACTCGCGTCGCCACACCTCGCCGCACCTCGCCTTGCTGCCTGAAGTCGATCTTCCAAAACAGGTAACAGGTTAATTTTTTCTTTTGTTTTTTTAAAGTTAATGAAACAGGTTTAAGCAAATGATAATTTTTCTGATTTCTGAATTGATTTAATATACCTATTTGTTTAATTGAATTCTGAATTCTTTTGATACAATAGTTTGGGTTTACAATATGAATATATATGTAAGGGTTTTGTGAATTGATGAATTGACATATGAATTGATTTTGTTGATTATGAATTTACTTTATTGTTGATGGTTGTTGCTGTGATGAATACCATGCTTCTTCTAACCACCGGTTCTGTTCTTGTCGAGGCTTCGCCTCATGATTTCTTTCGGGGTGGAGGTCGAGATGGAGAAGGCTTAAACTATCTTGGTCGCTTATTGATGAAGCTAAGATCAGAGTTTCTTGGTGAGTCGTCATCATCGTGCGAACAATTGAAGTTTTTAACAGTGCGTTCTATGTCTTCCTATTTCTGAAACAATTTATCTCTGTTCTTCATCTTTTGTTTTTTGGTATACAAGTCACGGCTTCTAAACTCGAACTGGCTTTACATGTATTTTCTTTGCAGTGATGCTAAAATTAGCTATATCTCTATTGTAACTTAAGCTCAACTGCTTTGCCCATGTTGTAGTATACGTCATGGATGTTTAGGATAATGAGTTGTATAATGAGTTGTGGTTTTGGCATGTTCATCTTTTAATTCATTTATCAACATGATGTGTCAAATTTGTGTGAACCTATTTATTTTCCCCTGTTCTTTCTTTTGGCAGCTTGTCTGATCAATGAGCATGATCAAATTGATCCATTTTGAGGGTTTAGGTGAGGCTGATTGGACATTACTGCAACTTTAGTTAGAGTCTATGTAGTTATTTTGTTGACATCCTAGTTGATAATGAACTTGTCCAAGAAAGTATCCCAAACGACGATGTCAGCTCCCTGATGATATAACCCCTGATTTCAAGGTCGTGAGAGAAGAGTCCCAAGGTCTTAATGACCTTTCTTTAGCAGGCTTATCCATACATGATGATATTGAAGGCTTGATGTTTCATTCTTCTAAAGGAAGTAGATATATATTCAATGAGCAGGAAGAATTATCTCAGCAGCACATTAATGGCAATAACTTCTTAGATGACATCTTTGCTGAGAATGCAATCGTGGATGATACTAATTTGAACCCTTTGGAGTTCTTAGCTTCTCTGTTCCCTGGTTTTGCTGCAGAAAGCCTTGTGATAGTGACATTGGTTTCAATTCGGACATTGGTTCAGACTTTGATTGAAGCTTTTGATGGAAAGAGCTAACTTGTTGGGACACCTGATGAACTCAAGTTTGCTCTTTCAGAACCGGTTGTTATTAATGTTATTGTTGATCTTTATGCCAGTTCAGAGAGTCGGAGGCTGCAACACAAGAATTGATTTCCAGATTTTATGTATTATACTGAAACTATGCTTTCTATGGTTTTCATTTTTAGATTTCAAATTACATAGCCTTGTGGTTTTCTATAGTATACCATGATATGATAAAGACACAAACTATATTTCATGAATCTACACAAATGTAAAATGTTACATGATCATAATAAATACTTGAATGATGGAAATTGAATTTTATATATACTTTTTACTATTATTTCTGTTTTATTTTATTCATTACTTTTTTTTATATGTTGTATTTTGAAAGTCAAAAAAATAAAAAGAAATTATTTTTGGTACAATTTGTATATAAATAAGTAAAAGAATGATAGTGACAAAATAAAAGGGATTATAGGAATATCTTTCATGTCGTAGAATCATTGAATAAGGATTATAGGAATATCTTTTATTGAATATTTATAGTTTTATCGAATTTTCAATTAGGTCCTTATACTTATTTTCTTTTCAATTAGGTCCCTAAGGGTATACAAGTAATTTCACAATTTATTAACATTTTTTTACGTTTAACGTTAACAGGGACTAAATTGAAAAAAATGATGTATAGGGACCTAATTGAAAAGAAAAAAAGTATAGGGACCTAATTGAAAATTTGGTAAAACTATAGGGACCTGCAGAGTAATTAAACCTAAAATTAATTATTAGTAATAAATCAAACTCTTTCACATGAAAATAATAACTAAAAATCTTATTATTTGATCTTTTTTCTACAAAGACCCTGGTCTTTTTAGCCGACGGAGACTTTTGTCTCCTACGATCTTTTTTGTAAAAATAGTTTGATTTTATAAATCTTTTGTGCTATAATCTATAATGTCAAGACAAAACCGATATAGTTTTAAAAGATTTATATTTCCGTAATGTAATTGCAGGTAAAAATAATAATTTGTTTGTAATTTTAAAATTCTAAAGAATAAGAGTAATGGAGAATTGTTTTATTTTTTTATGTAACTAACATGTTTTTCGACTAGTTGGTTATAATTGACTATATCTCAAGTTGAATTTTTAGCGGAGTCTGTTTTTAAATATTAGATAATTAATACTTTTATTTTTATTTTATATTTAAATTAACCAACTTTTTATTTTTATTTTTATTTTTTTTACTGAAAATATTGACTATAACATTTTCATTGGAAAATATGAATAATATGTGGAAAATTAAATACATCAAGTGGCAACATATATATAGGACAATTTACGTAATTAAAATATTTGGACTTACCAAATAATAACTTTATAAAACACCAGACGCAATTGCAACTTTCTTAACTATATGTAAACCGCGACACTCTGACGCGGATTAGTGTTTGCACGTAAACCGCTACACCTTATCGCGGTTTACGTTGAGATGCTGCAATTACATAAAATGCTACACCCTGTAGCGGTTTATGAAGAAATGGCATGCATGAGGAAACAGCAGGACCCTGTAGCGGTTTCTTCAGAATGCGACAGTTTGAAAAATGCCTATATATACCCAGCAAGTTGTGTAGAGTGTCATTTTCATTCAAAACCTTAGAATGGAGAGTGAGGAGAGTTTTTTAGTCTTAGTCATTGCTCTGAAAAAATAAAAAAGAGTAAAAGTCACGGTGTAAAGTTTACCGATAGAGAACCACTGAGTGTTTTTATCAGGTCATCTAATACACTGTTAGATCTAAAAATAAATATATTGCAAAAATTGAGCGTGTGCGGGACAAAGTGGGTGAAGAAGCTGTTCTACAAGATTCCTATTGTGGTTGTGTCAACTGGCGTGAAATATGAAACATTCGTGATAGGGTCCGATGAAGATATGCAGGTATTATTTCATTGTCAGGAGAGTTTTCCGGAAGTGAGGATACATGAGTTGTTTGCGAAGTTGGAACACGGCACCGATAGTTCTGAGGCATCGGTGCCAAATCCTCAATTGACTACGATGGGGGGTGCTTCTACATCAATGCCTGTCGTTGCACCTGATTGTTTGTTGGCTAATCGTCCATGTGGTGCAGTTGGGGTAGTTATATCAGCCTATCCGATTGCAGACGTTGGATGTGAGGGTGAACCGGATCGGGTTGAAAATGCGATGCGAGAGGATGATTCGGATGAAGAGCCTGCTGACATTGGTGGGGACAGTGATGATGATATTCCTACAAACCCAACAACACGTCAGGTACCGTCAAGTTTCGGCACATATCAACATGCTCCACACTTCTCTACCCTGAACTTAGAAGCCATCAGCCAACCGCCGGACATAGGTCCTACCTTTGGGGGTCAAGGATTGCACGAGGGAAATGCTGCAGTTAAATTTTAAATTGGCCAATCTTTCCAAAGTAAGGAGGAAGTTGTTCTGAGTGTAAAGGATTACAGTATTCACTGTGGTGTTGAGTATAGGGTGATAAAATCGGATCATCTAAGTATCATGGGAGGTGCAAGGAGTTTGATAAAGGTTGCACGTGGATGATTCGCATCACACTTTGGCAGCAAAAGAGTACCTGGAAGGTTCGACGGTACAACGGACCACACAATTGCTTGGCTACATCGATATCAAGTGACTACCGACAACTTGATTATCATGTCATTTATGCGAAGATCTTTCCTCTAGTTCGAGCCGATGCGGAGGTTTCGATAAATGTGTTGCAAGAAGCTACTGAAGCAACGTATCGGTTCAGGCTTAGTTACAGGAAGGCCTGGATGGTTAAACAGAAGGTAGTAGCACAGATCTACGGAGATTGGGAAGAGTACTATGCCGAGCTGCCCCGTTCGATCCTTGGTGTGCAGTCTACCATGGAGGGAACAGTTGCGTTATTGAAGACTTCTCCGGTTCGAGTCGGTGATCAAGTTGACGATTCTACCGTGTACTTTCATCGTCTTTTTTGGACATTTCCTCCTTGTGTTGAAACTTTCCGACATTGCAAGACTCTGATAAGTATAGACGACACTCATCTTTATGGCAAGTATGGCGGCACTTTGCTTCTGGCTATCGTGCAAGATGGAAACTCCAACATCTTGCCAATTGCTTTTGCCCTCGTGGAAGGGAAAATGCGGAGTCATGGTTTTTCTTCCTGACCAACCTGCGCCAACATGTGACTCCGCAGGAGGGGATACTGGTCATCTTGGACAGGCACAACGGCATCAAGGCTGCACTTGAGGCACCTGACAGTGGCTAGCTACCTCCTCATGCATATCGAGCATTTTGTATTCGGCATGTTGCAGGTAACTTCTCACTCAATTTCAAGGGCAATGAGCAAAGCGTTTACTTGTGAACGCTGCTTATGCGAAGACTGAGGCAGAGTTTGACTATTGGTTTGATATCATGTGTACTGAGAATCCAGCTATGTGTGACTGGGCGAAAAGAATAGAGTATGATAAGTCAACTCAGCACTAGGACGGCAGCAGACGGTTCGGTCACATGATGACTAATATATCTGAGTGTGTTAACTCTATTTTGAAGGGTACAAGAAATCTTCCGGTAACCACCCTAGTGACGTCCACATACGGTCGACTTGCGGAGTTGTTTGTGATTCGAGTTGTTTGTGATTCTGGTAACCGCGACATCTCAATAATGCACCGACAGAGGCTCATCCAGCCAGAACCAACGCGTGTTCAGCCTAGCCAAGTGGTACAAACCAGCCCTCTCCAAATAAGGTATGATCCTATCATGCAATGGCATATTCTGTTGCCTGCGAACGCTATAAACACACCGGCTTGGCTGCATATTGTGACAAAAATAAGAAAAACTTGATTAATTTCTAATACTTACAGATCCAAACCGTAATTTATATATCAAAACAAAAACTACGGTGGCCACATAATGTATCGAATCAGTTAACTAAAATGTTAAATATAGTTCTCCTATAATCACTATTACTATAATTTTGTTCAAAAAGAGAGACAGGTATCATCATTTATATGAACGACACAACGAACATATGAACATTATAATAACTAACGATTGTCCAACTTTAGCATCCATAAGTCATAGGTTCTAAAATTTAAAGTTTCACATCTGCAACTTAAATTTTAGCTTCGAGTCAACAAACCTTACATTATTTACTTAAAATTTAAACTTTAAATTTCAATTGTAAACTCTATACCTTCAAAAATTTAAATTTAAAATTTCAAAATTTAAATAATAATTTCAAAAACTAACATCAACCCATAAATCTTACATTTCAAATTTTGATCTTAATTTTTAAATACCTAACTTCAAATTCTCTACATTTATTTTTAAATTTTAATTTTCAAACTCTAAACTAAACTAAGGTTTTGTTTTCTAATTAATATATCCTAAATAATACATAAATATACGTAAATATCCTAACAAAAAAAATAAAAAAATTTACCTCTTCATCGATGCTGCCGGCAACGTGAAGCGCCCTTCTTACGCTATGGTTCCACTTGGAGAGATTGCTCCAAAAAACTCAAATTCATAGAGTCATAGTAGCTGTTGTGTTTTTGACTTTTTGACTTTGCGTGTGTGTCTGCTACCGCTTAAGAAAGTCAACATTACGCATCTCAAGTTCTCAACTTAGACATAGAAGCAGTTCCAAATTAGCAAGGCAGAGAGGATCAAAACTCAAAAAGCCAAAAGGGAAAGGAAGATGGGGAAGCTGAAGGTGTATGCAGATCGCATGTCCCAGCCTTCTCGTGCAATCCTCATCTTCTGCAGGTACACACTACTCACTCTCACTCTGTCACTCATGACATCCTTTAATAATACAATCAAACAGTCTCTGATTGTGCACAACTCCCTTCTTTGTAAAGGGTTAATGGAATTGACTTCGAGGAGATTAAGGTAGATATTTCCAAAGGTCACCACCTCACTCCTGACTTTACGGGTACTTATCTATCTATCTATCTCTATTTGTTGGTGTCTATTATCTCTGCTCTGCTGATTCAACAAATTTCTATCTAACACGTCTTATATTTCTTGTACGATTTGGTTGCAATAGTTGGTGCTGTCCGCTCTGCTACTTAATGCGTTGTTTGATATCTTTGCAGAAGTAAACCCTCTGCAGAAAGTTCCGGCTATTGTTCATGGAAACTTGAAGCTCTCCGAGAGGTAATTCTTGATAAGAAACCGTGCTTTTTAACCCTCCTTTCTTATTTTAATGCTTATGGCGGTGCTCCATTGCACCTGTTGGTTATCACTGGGTTGTCAAGGTTATTTATGTACATCATGACTATCAAAATGAAGGAAATATGTTGGGATATCCTAATTTAAATCTGAAACATGACATGTATTTTATTTAAGTATTCTCCATTCTGTTCACTTTATGGTTTTGTTAGTCTAATTTGTGTAATTCACTTTATAAATACGTGAATTTGTGTTTCTTTACAATGCTTATGTAAGTGGTGGAATTAATCTTGTTTTCTTTTGGCAGCCATGCAATCCTAGTATATCTTGCTTCTGCTTTTACTGGAATTGCTGACCACTGGTTAGTAGAACCATCTCATCTGCTTCTTGTGACCTGATGAACTGCTATTGTTTTAATCTTTATAGAGTACTCGTTACTTGGGAACTCTTAGATTTCAGAATTGAACTGTTACATTGTCCATTAGTAAAACACGATTTTGGGTTCATTTCCCTCATTTCTGTATGTTCATTGAAAGGACAGAATAGGGTGACAGAGATTAGAATAAATAACTTGATAAATTATAACATCTTCCATTTTGATTCATCAGGTATCCAACTGAGCTGTCTAGAAGAGCCAAAATTAACTCAGTAATGGATTGGCATCATTCTAATTTACGAAATGGAGCAGGTAGATACATTCAAATCTAAACATGTTTGAACTCCTTTAAGTAATGTGACTAGCCATGTGCAGTTGATTTTGTTTTCTCTAGACTTGTATGCTAGTTAGCGATTGTTAAACAAATTACTAGAAGAAAATCCAGGAATGTGGTTATTATTCATCATTTGTTGTATGACTTTGCAGTGAATTATGTAATACATACTACACTAGCACCTGCCCTTGGCCGTCAACTGAATCCAAAAGCAGCTACTGAAGCAGAAAAGGTTTTATTATCTTCTCTGAAAGCACTGGAGGATTTCTGGCTCAATGGAGATGATGGAGGCTTTCTGTGTGATAACACCCAACCATCGGTGGCTGATCTCAGCATGGTTTGTGAACTTATGCAACTTGAGGTAACTAGATATGACTTGATCATTATTATTGTCATGAATGCTTCATTACCTGATAAATAGCTCTTGTAAGTATGGTAGCTATATTCCCAATTTGTGAGCTTAAAATTTCTTATTGTAAACGATGCTATCAATTGACTTGTCGTCTTGAAATCTTTGGTTGAACCACAATGGTGGTTGGTAATATGTGTGATATCTTTTAGCATGAATCTATAAGATATCTAATTCTCTAATTGAACTCTGAATTATCACAGGTTTTGGATGAGAGGGATCGCAGTCGAATATTATCTCCTTACAAGAAAGTTCTTCAGTGGATTGAGAATACAAGAACTGCAACGAATCCTCATTTTGAAGAAGTACATAATATCCTTTACAGAGTTAAAAAGAAATTCGAACAGCAGCGTGCAAGGACAGCTGAAACGGGGACTGATCCTAGCAACAAGATGGGGGGACCTTCAAAGATGTGAAACTGATGACTTTATCTTTGTTGCTGAAGTGTGACATAAATTGGATTTTCCTTTCAGAATACCTGTACGCCTTATAATAAAGGTCTCATATGAATGCTACACCACTATATATGGAGTATCCGCAGCATATTTTGCAAGTGTAAGACTCAGAAATAATAGAAGAGATGCGATTGTACATGGGTAACACATCTTTTGTTTTTATCTTCAATCCAAGCATATAGCTGAGTGTTACATTTTGTAACTTGTGCTTGTAAGGTTGATGAACACCTCGATTTGATTTGTGTAATTTGGATGCAAAGCCAGGATAGAGTGGTACCTACTGAAACAGATTTGTGGAGAACTGTATACTACGAATACAAACATATGTTGATCAGCACCTGTTTGGCAAAGAAAATTAACTGAAGAGTCTGCTGAAAATCTTACAGCAGATAGACAGTATAAGAAAAAATAGCAGGACTGGTAAAGGCTTTTCGTTTTGTACATTATTCTAACGTCACAACAAACAGTTTTTTACATGCAGAACAGAATCATCCAAGCATATTTACAGATTCATGGTCGTCTAACAAGTGACTCCTATCCAAATTTATTGATCAGAAATTCAGAACAACTTAACAAACCACTCCTTCAAGTAAACACACAATAGCTAAAGCAAATCCCCTAAATTCTATTGATTCATATTTTATCATCATTCAATGCTTATGCCCCTTATCTCAAGGTTGTCCAGCTTCTTGGGTCTCCTGTAATATTTCAATAGTAGAGAACAACAAACAACGCTGACTGAAGAGGCGGCCATAGCAGCCCCGGCAATCCATGGTGGCAACCGAAATCCTGTAGAAGGGAAAAGAGCTCCAGCAGCAATTGGGATTCCAAGAAGATTATATCCCAAGGCCCAAATGTAATTGAGTCTGATACGCCAAAATGTTTTCCTAGAAAGGTCAATGGCAGTTATCACATCCTCCAAGTTGCTCTTCATCAAGACAATATCAGCAGCCTCAATGGCAATATCAGTTCCAGCACCAATTGCCACTCCTACATCTGCTGCTACAAGTGCTGGTGAGTCATTTATACCATCCCCCACCATAGCCACTATGCATCCAGAAGCCTTTTTGAAAAAAGAAAAGTAAATAAAAGTCCACTTAATATGTTTCGAAACAACTATAATATCTATATCTTTTTGAAATAGCACTTTAATAAGTGAATGCAAATGAATGCTGAACTTTTTTCTACCAAAACAATGTACCTGCAAGTCCTTGACTTTCTCTGCCTTTTGCTCTGGTTTGGCCTCAGCATTAACAGTTTCAATTCCAACTTCCTTTGCTATAGAATTTGCAGTACCCCAGTTGTCCCCAGTCACCATGATGCTCCTTATGTTCATGGACTTGAGAATGGAAATGACTTCTTGTGCGCTGGGTTTCAGTGGATCAGATATTGCTAAAACTCCAACTACTTCCCCACTTATAGATACTAAAATCCCAGTTTGAGCCATCTCTTCAGCTTCTGCTAGTATATCTTCAGCATCTGCAGGAACTACAACATTGTGTTCAACCATCAAGTTCTTGTTTCCCACTATTACTTCCTTGTTCCGAACAGTGGCCTTCACTCCATGTCCAGTAATGGAGACAAAATCCCTTGCTTCTGGCCAAACAGGATTCTCTTCATCTCTCAGTTTCTTGGCATACTCAACTATGGCCTTAGCCAGTGGATGCTCACTATTCACCTAAAATAGGCAAGTAACATATAAGGTAATGAGTATTTATTCATGAATAACCATAATAATAAAATGCCTACCTCAGCAGCAGCCACAAGTTCATAGAATTCTTGTAGTACCATATTTGTCAAAAGTTTTGTATTTACCACCACAGGCTTTCCAATAGTAAGGGTACCTGTCTTGTCAAAAACAATGCAGTTCACCTACGAAAACAAAAAGTCATAGTTCATAAATCCGGATGTTGTATTTATATATAAATGATTGTAGTGACAGGAAAAAAAAGAAGCTCTAGTGAGTATTCTAATATGAAACCCTGACCTTGTGAGCGCTTTCTAATGCCTGTCCTCCTTTGATCAGCACACCTTGAGATGCACCAACTCCAGTGCCAACCATAACAGCAGTTGGTGTTGCTAATCCTAAGGCACATGGGCAGGCTATGACCATGACTGAAATCCCAAACTGCAAAGCAAGCTCAAAGCTGTCCATTGAAGATGGTATCCAAGACTCTGGGTAAGCATGAAATCTTCCAGCTAGAAACCAAGAAAGCCAAGTTGAAAACGAGATCAAAATGACCTGCATAAACATACCCCTTTATATAAACCAAAAATCTGTCTAGAAAATAATCAGTTTAAAGAACTCATGTCATGAATAGGTTACCAAAGGCACAAAGTATTTGGAAATGCGGTCAGCAAACTTCTGCACCGGAGCCTTGGCCATTTGAGCCGATTCGACTAGTCGAACAATCTGAGAAAGAGCACTCTCTGAGCCAACCCTGGTGGCCTTAATATGCAGCACCCCATTCTCATTCACCGTCCCTCCAATAACAGTATCACCCTTTCTCTTTGAAACAGGACGCGCCTCGCCTGTGATCATGCTCTCATTCACATGGCTCTGACCCCATATGACAAATCCATCTGAAGCTACTTTTGCTCCAGGAATAATCTTAATCACATCATTCTTTTGAATCAACCGGCTATCAATCTCTTGTTCACCAATAACATTCCCTTCACTGTCAAGTGACAACAAGATTGCTGTGTCAGGAGTCAAGTTCATCAGCTTGGCAATTGCATTGGATGTCTTCCCCTTGGCCAGAACTTCAAGATACTTTCCCAACAGAATAAATGAAATAAGCATAGCGCTGGTCTCAAAGAAATCAGTTCCTTTGAAACTGTGAGAGGTAGCAGCTCTAAGAACAGAATATACTGAATAGAAGTATGCTGCATTTGTTCCCAAGGCAATCAAAACATCCATGTTAGCAGAGCCATGGCGCAACGCTTTGTATGCGCCAGAGTAAAATCTCCGGCCTATAATGAACTGCACTGGTGTGGAAAGAACCCATCTTATGATCTCCCCCACAGTAAGCATATTGACAACCTTTGAATCCAGTCCATGCTTAGTTCCAGGGATATACATAAGCACCATAGAAGTTAAAAAAACAGGAATAGTAAACAGTAAACTCCATAGAAATGATCTATAGTATTGCTTGATTTCTTCTTTTCTGTGAGTGTTCCTTCTTCCTCCTTCTTCAGGGAATATTTTAGCCTTGAAACGCCTCGAGCCGGTTTCCTCAATGACATTGATGAAATTCCTTGGCCCTGTTAAATCCGGTTTATAAGAAAGAGATACTTTGTTGAACTCAGGGTGTATTTCTATGCCTTGTACTCCAGGGAGTGCCTGAAGAGAGTTTTCAATGAGTCTCATGGAACGCTCAGTTCTTACACCTTCAACTTGAAGGTATATCTTGCTCATGTCTTCACCGGTGCTGATGAGTGTGGCCTCAAAACCAGTGTCTTCTGTGGCCACCAAGATTTGATTGTAGCTAATGAGGTTCGGATCGTAGTGAACTTCGGCTTCTTCGGTCGCTAAAGCCACCTGAGCCTTGAGCACACCTTGAATAGCTTGAAGAGCAGATTCAACGGTGGAGGAACAAGAGGTGCAAGTCATTCCTTTGATGCGCATCCGGCATACCTGAACATTTCTCTCATTGGATTCGTCTCTGTCTAAGGTGGCTTCAAAACCAGCATCTTCAATGGCCTCCCGAATGGTCTCCTCCTAAGAATATCAATCAATGAAGAAGCAAATTAACACATCTACTAATGATGCCACTACTACAGTGATAACGGAAAGTCTGAAACTATGCGTGAGCCAAATATTAAAATTAAAAAAAAAAAAACAGAAAAAGGCTCAAATTCAGTAAGAAAACAGCAAAGAAGTTCATGCATGCTCAAACAATTTGATCCATTCTCTAGTTGCCAATTTTACGAGAGTTTTAATGTTAATTATTAAAAAAAAAAGCTTGATTGACTCACTTTTTGTATTATATTAACTAATGACTACACTCTTTTATTTATTAACTATCTATAAAAATAATAAAAATATAATTAACTGAGATGACAAGTAAGTGATTTATAAGTTAGTTAAGAAATTTTGAATTTGGTGATACTCACGTACATATTCAAATTATACAACATAGCATACATAAGTACATATTTTAAATAGGAAAAAAAAAGGGAGGTCCACAAAAATATTATTTACTCTCTCTTCTTCTCTTTATGTATGCTATATATGTTTTGAATATGTAAGTGGGTATAAGATCAAGAAGCAACTAGCAACGGAGAAAACCCTAGCAGAAAAAGAGTACGTACTCTGTACTCAGGGAGAATGAGAGAAGGAGAATGAGAGAAGGAGAGAGCGGGAGAGAGCGTTTGAAAGTGAAACACGGTGAAAAAAATGGTCATGCCATCGAAAGAGATAAGGGGGAGAGCGTGAAAGGGTTTGCATTAGGTGTGAAGGAGGGATCAAGTAAGGGCAACCTTAGTTCTAGGGTGACTTCCAAGATTTCTTTCCGTGACAAGGTTATTGGATGACTAGATATGGTGTCAAGATTAACTCTAATCATGTTATTTGGTTTGAGTCTTGTACTGATCTCCAGCAAATCATTCGCTCGAATATAAGATAGTATTTGCTTTGTTTCTTTCCATGTTTAGACAAAAAAAATGTAAGTGGGTATCTACATTTGGATTCATATATATAAGAGTACTTCAAAAAAAAAAAACTGTGTATTAATTTTTTTTATATGAATAATATAGAAGTATAGATATATCGAATTTAGTATATTTTTATTATCATTAAATAAAGTACTTTTTAAAATAATATATAAAAAATAAATTATAACCACCGTATTCATTATAGCATAATCATATACTAGAATGATCCTATATAAAAATAAAAGATAAAAAATGATGTACTATTCATTTTTTTAGGGTTTCATAAATCAACATCAATGTTGTTAGAGTTCAACTGTGCAGTAGGAATGGATTACTTCCACGAGAATATAGTATGATAAGACAATACTAAAATAAGACTAAGGGAAGAATAATTGTTATTAAAGAAATACTTAATTAAAAATTTGGATGTAAAACTTGATAATTTCATGTTCATATAATTGATTAATTAGTCACAAAACCGGATAAAGAATTGTCAAACGTGTATGAGCATCACAATCTCCATTGTTCATTCAGTTCTGCATAGTACAATAATCAATGGAAGCAAAATCCTTGAAATCACATATATACACATTCACGTAAGATATGATAGCTAGGGTTAGCAATAACTAGTAAAGTTTAATAATGGTGTACTTACGTTAACGAAAGTGGGGTAGAAGAGGACCTGAGCACGGTTGTTAAGAACATCTACGACGGCCTCACGAATACCCGGAAGGCGTTTGATGGATTTTTCGACGGAGCCGGCACAGGCGGAGCAAGTCATTCCAGTGACGCAGAAATAGGCTTTTGCCAAGACCATAGTGTCCATGCTGCTCCCTTCTGCCGCCGAGACGCCCTTTGGATACCTCGGCATAGAAGGGTAGCGTGGTCGCGGCGAAAGGTGGCCGGAACTCGAGCCTCCATCGTTGCACACGCAAGCTAACGCGAGAAAGTTATTAGCCATGGAGGCATGCGAACAATAACTAACGTAACAACAAGATAGAAGCAGAAAATGCGTAACTTCAAATTAAAGGTTCAGTATCATTATCTGCTTTCCATCCCTTCTATTTATACTCGAATCTTGGCTTGGTTCTTAATTCAATTTTCTTTTTCCCTTTATTGCTCCAGACGGTGATAAACCCTGCTGGGCTCATGAAATTCAGCGACAAGACTTCCATATTATATCTAATAAATAAATATTTCCTGCCTCATTTATAATATTAATATTTGGGAGCCACTTAGATAAAGATGTCAAAAATATTTTTTTTTTAAAGGTGTTTTTTAAAAATTAGAATTTAACACATATAATCAATTAAATTGTATTATTTTTATTAAAATTAGACTGGACAAATCAGTTTAGCAAAAAAATTAATAAATTAAATTTTTAAACCAGTATAAATTAATATTTTTTTATAAAAAATTACTACAATATCCCTATTATAAAATACAACTAAAATATCCCTAACGATAGAGAAGAAAAGGGCTAGAATTTAAAATTCTCAAAATTAATATATATAATAAGAGTATTTTAGTCATTTTATATAATAGGATATTGTAGTCATTTTTTATAAAAAAATAATATTAATTTAGACGAATTTAAAATTTGATTCACTATTTTTCGGTTAAATTAATTTGTCTGACCTAATTTTGACAAAAATAACATAATTTAAGTGATTATATGTGTTAAATTTTAATTATTAAAAAATATCTTTAAAAAAAGACGTTTTTTGCGTTTTTATGGGAGCATCCCCTTAATATTTTTAGTTTAATTTTGATGCTAATAGTTTATAGTTATACAATCATATCCATCTACTTAAATGATTATTCATATAGTTAATAAAAATAATAATAATTTTTTATAATGTGATATTATATTATTAGATGCATATGTAAAATTATTTTATATAATAGCATAATTTTTTCATACTCATCTAAAAGATCGCGAATTTGAATCTCTCTATCTTTAATAAAAAAAAGTATATCAAAATTAAATTCTTAATATTCGTCTATTTGTATAAAAAATATTTAAATTATTTTTAGAAAATAAAATAAGAAGATACATGTTAATTATTGAAAAATATTATTATCAAGATGTAGATGCAGCTGACCATTTTATTTTTACTTTGAATATATTGTATTGATGTAGACTCTAACCAATTGTAATTAGTATCTTAACAGAATTGCATTAAACCACTTAATCAAGTATTTATATTTGTGTATCTGATCATTTATTGTTAAGTAATAAATTTTAAATGGAACTTAAATTTAGATTTTTTCACTTAAATAAAATAATCTCATTCTAAATTTACTTGATTTTCCTAAAATTATTTTTGAGATCTAAATATTCTTTTTCTAATAATATATAAGTCGTTCTAAAATTTTGTAGTTTATATAATATATTAATCACTGCACCTTATTAAAACGATTTATGCATGACTTGTGAAGAGTAACATCTAAATCTAGGGCTGGCAATGGATAGGGTATGGTAAAATTTGGACTCTATCCTAACTCTACCTGCAGGTTGAAAATTTTATTAAAACTCTACTCTACTCTACTTGTGGGTTGAAAATCTCTCAACCCTAATCCTATCCGCACCCTAAAGTTCTAAACCCTACCTTACCCTACCATACCCGCAGAAATATCAATTTTTTTCAAAGTAAATATAAAATTCAATCATTTTAAATTTTATACATATTAATAACATAAAAAATAAAAAACTAATGCTCTAAATTACTAAATTAATTAACTATTTTAGTGGTTGTTCAGTAAGTCATTACATAAGGGAGATTGTGGGTTCAACTCTCACTTCCTTCATTATATACCTATTTTGTAATAAAATATGTGTTATATATGAGGTGCGGGTAGGGTAGGGTAGGGTAGGGCCCCGCAGGCATATCCAGACTGTACCCTACCCTACCCGCAGCGAATCGGGTAGTCTACCCTACCCGAACGGTTGGACCGGATTGGGTACTCACGGGTAGGGTATGAATTGTCAACCCTACCTAAATCGTTCTAAAATAGTTTGTTTTACGTATTTGAAGACTAAACCACAATAACCTGGCGCGATTTACTTGCATCTCCTAACCCTACTTAAATTAAAAAAATCAATGTATTCGTATTAATTTTTTAATTTAAATATGACCTATCTCAACAAAAGATATAGATGTATATAATATTTTAAATTACATCTCTCTCAAATCTCTCTCAAACTCAATAAATTTTATGTTTGATCCATTTACACCATTCTTGTGTATTTATAGACTCATACTCTTTATAAATCGTTTTGGGTCATAAGCTTTATTAAGTTAGGGTAAATCGTGGTTGGTTATTGAGGGTGTGTCAAATTAAACATAAATTGTGACACCCTGCTTAGAGTTAGGAAATGCAAGTAAATCGTACTAGGCTGTAATTTAGTCTTGAAATATGTAAAACAAATGATCTTGAGACGATTTATTAACAAATTGGTAAAGTTTGTTATCCTAGAATGATTTACGTGTTATTTCACAAGCCATTCATACATAAATTATCCTAAGGTGGAGTGATTAACGTATTATATAAGCTATAAGGTTCTGGAATGATTTATATATTATTAGAAAAAGAATATTCACATTTAAAAGATGAATTTAAGAGAATCAAGTAAATTTAGAATGGAATTATTTTATTTAAACGAAAAAACCTTAAATCTATGGTACATTGCTCATTAATTTATTGAATTAAAAGCTATACTAGAAAACTAAAAAAAAATTGTTCCTCTTAATAATGAATCAATTATGACAAGTAGACAAGGCATATAATATTTTTATTTTTTTATATTATTTTCATTAAATGCATTTATTAAGGATATTAAAATCAAAAGTAATTTAAAGATACATTATTAATGAAGGGAGAATTGCAGAATAAGAATTTTACTAACTTTGCAACTAAAGAAAGAATTTATTGTATTTGTTTGGGTATTGTTATCTTGATAAAAAATATATTTTTTAATAAAAAATGATTTTTTTTTTAATTTTAGTGTATTTTGTAAATTTTTAGTAGTAAAAGTAAAAGTATTAGAAAAATAAAAAAATATATATTTTTTGAGAAGTTACAATTTACATCTTTTTTTAAAATAATTTTTTTTCTTAAAGAAGAATTTTTTAAAGAAGATAATTGATAAATAAAAAGATCGTTTTATATGAAATATCTAAATATAAAATTGCTTTTACTTTTCTAAAAGATCTTGTTAAAAAAAGATAATTAAAAAAAAAAGATATTTTCTTATAAACTCACCCAAACAAATCCTTTATGTGCTAGTTTGGATTGATTTTTTTGAATTAAAAAAGTACCTTTTTTTAAATAAAGTATTTTTATTCAAATTAAAACCTATTTAGCCATGCCTTTTAAAAAAATACTTTTATTAAAAAATAAATTATTTACTTTTTCTAAAAGCTAACAATACCTTGCTTTTAAAAACAGTAGAAACAAAAGACGTTTTTAATACTTGAAAACTCTTTTTAAAAAGCCTATCCAAATGTAAAATAATTTTTGTCTGTTAAAAAAAAGATTTTTTTTCAAAAAGATAAAAAAAATAAGTACTTTTTTCAAAAGTCAATCCAAACTAACTCATATATTATTAATTTTATAACTAAAATATATCACATATCATTTTTTTATTTTAATTAAAATTAAAACCTTTTTTTTTTTAAATTAAAGATTCCTCTCCCTCTCTCTCTTTTTATATTTCTCTCATTTCTTTACCCAACATAAACGTTGAGTACCGTCAGAATAAAATCCGACAGTAAGTTAATTACCGAAGAATTTACTGTTGGAAGAAATCTGACAGTATAAACCTTGCCGATAATCAGTTACTGTCAGATCTTTTTGTCCGACGGTAATTACCGTCGGATTTTGTGACGGATTACCTGCTCGAAAAACTAATTGGTTACCCGCAAATTTTTTCGACGGTAACGTTGGCATCACAATATTTTGTTTTCTGTACTATTACAATCGGATTATACCCTCGGTAAATTCAACGGTACTATCAATTGTTTTAAAAATATTGTGAAATAATTTTTTTAATTTTAATTTTTTTAAATTTATTTTTCACACAATTAATGGTCAAATTACAAAAAATAGAAACCAATTATGTAATATTAAATATCAAATGTTCAAATAAATTACAAGTCAAATAAATCAAATAAGTACAATGAAACAAAAAAATAAAGCCCTAATCAATAAAGATCCTGGTAGTCGTTGTTGTCGTCATTCTCATGTTCCTACTGAGGCGGCAAAAAAAGTGGTGATGTATGTGTCCCACCAGCAGCACTGCTGCCTGATAAACCACTATTTTATGGTTTATCTTGTGCTCAATTGAGTGGTTTTTATCAAGTCTTTGCACACTTATTCATATAATTCGCATGTTTTACATTTTCCTTCCTAATTCTGTGCTATGATTGAAAACATGCTTCTTTTTTGCCTTAAAATTGTTAATTATTAATTCTCTCTTATTACCATTCGATGTTGTGATCTGTGCGTTAAGTGTTTTCAGGCTTTATAGGGTAGGAATGACTTAGAAGATGGAAATGAAACATGCAAAAGTGGAAGGAATGTGAAAAATGAAGTTTTGAGAAGCTGGCAGCGACACGCACGCATGGGGGACGCGTACGCGTGCCTAGCGCAGAAGACGAGCGACGCGTACGCGTGACAAGGAATTTCGCCAAACGACGCACACGCGTGACCTACGCGTACGCGTGACATGCGCCACGTGCAGAAAGTTGCAGAAATCGATGGGGGCGATTTCTGGGCTTCTTTTGGCCCAGTTCCAAGCCCGAAAAATACAAAATAAGAGCTGCAGAATGGGGGAAACATAGGAACAACTCATACAACTTTCATTCACATAATTTTAGGTTTAGATGTAGTTTTCTAGAGAGAGAGACTCTCTCCTCTCTCTAGGTTTTAGGATTTCTCTTAGTTTTATATTTATTTCTTCTCAATTCTAAGTTCAATGTTCCTTTAATTTAGTTTCTCTTCTACTCTTAATTGTTCTAGCTTTCTAGTTTACGTATTTGTTTTGTTGATTACTTTATGTTGCTATTTGGTTTATGAATTCTCATGTTTAATTTGATTTTCTATTTAATAAAATTTGAGGTATTTCATATTTATGATTTTAATTTAGCTTTTTACATTCTTAGCTTGAATTGAGTAATTAGAGACTTTTGAGTTATCAAACTCCTTTGTTAATTGATAATTGAAAGTTGCTAATTGACTTGAATTCTACTAACTCTAGTCTTTCCTTGGGAGTTGACTAGGACTTGAGGATTCATATTGATTTATCCATTTGAATTACCTTCATAGTTAGAGGTTAACCAAGTGGGAGCAATGGACAATTCTCATCACAATTGGTAAGGATAACTAGGATAGGACTTCTAATTTTCATACCTTTCCAAGAGTTTTCTTAGTTATTAATTTAATTTCTTGTCATTTACTTTCCTTGTTCCTTATTTCAAAAACCCAAAAAGATAATTTTCCATAACCAATAATAACTACACCTCCCTACAATTTCTTGAGAGAGGACCCGAGGGTTAAATACTTTGGTTTATTTTTATTGGGTTTGCTTTAGTGACAAACAAGTTTTTGTACGAAAGGATTCTCTGTTAGTTTAGAAACTATACTAGCAACGAGGATTTATTTGTGAAATTCTTTACTAGCAGAAATCCGCTCGTCACTGCCACCAGTAGCACTACTGCCACCAGCAAGGCCATTACCACCAATACACATCTGAGCTTAGTACATAGCCATCTGCTGCTCCATTTGCTAAACTAGCTCCAGCTGATCCCTCCGCTCTAGCCTGAGGTCATCTGTGTCTGTCATGCATGTGAGAATCTCCTGATACCTCTTCCGAGTCTTGGTCAGCTCCTGATCCTATTCGTGAAGGATCTGAGTGAACTCCTGCACATGCAGCCTCAAATCAATGTCTTCTTCAGGATCGACGACTTGACTGGTGGTAGAAATGGACGATGGACTCAACGTAGAAGTGCAGAGGCTGTTGGCAAAGAATGACCTCAACCTGTATACGTGGTTCTTGTATAGCGCTGAGGTGGTCTCGTGTCAAACTGCATCGGGATCGACGACTAAAGCAGCAGAGCTATTGGTGTCCTTCCCACTTTGTTGAGATTTTGTTGAGTTGCGGCATCTAGTCTTTGCACGTAGGACTTTTGTGAAACACATGTTATTATGATTAGGATGATAGCTGTACAATTAATTAAAAATTTTATATCACAAGATCAGATGTTACTCACTTAATGATTCGCCGACCGCTGATAAGCAAATCTCTCTTTGTTCTCCTTCAAAGTGGGGGTGTACTTGAAGGTCTCTGCCAATATCGCATCGCGATCTAACGACTTCGACTATACATGTTGCATTGAAACAATACATTAGGATGCCTACTAATGATATCTCAAAGAATTTAACCAAGCTAATAACAAAATTAGAAAAAGGTTGCTAAAGGTCGCTGAAAGACTTTGTTCTACTAATGATATATCAAAGAATTTAACTACATACCAACCTGGCCTTAGTCTTCATGAAGGTCTCTGAGCCGCCAGTATACTTGGACGATCTGGTCGATGTCTTGTTAGCTCTGTTTGTAAGACACCAATGTTTGAACTCCTCATCAATCTCCTAGTGAACTTACAGAGCCTTTTTTATTTATAGGCAGATCCATGTAGTGAGGTGGCCGCGCCTTTCATGTACATTCTCCAGCATCTGTTGCATCCACCTACCCATTCGATGGTCGTATATCTTCTTGATGAGGGCATCGTGCTCTTTGTCCCATATAAAAAGAAGCTGCACACAGAAACTTTAAAATTAGTTAATTAAAATATATTGTATTAAACAAAATAGAAGATATAAACTAACTAATAAGGTCTGACTATATTGAGTTTTTACCGCCTACTTTTGAAATCATCGCTCTCTGGTCTCAAAGGAGATCTTCTTTTAGCTCGGCCATGGATAGTCGTACATCAGCTTGATGACGTTGGTCATCTCCTGAGTACATGCATTGTTGTTTAGCACAAACCTATCAACAATTCGCAAACAAACCAATATGGCAACATAAATTAAAATTTTAGAAGGAAATAACCATAATATATAGAGATTATTTTAGAAATTTCAGTAGAGTTTCATCTATAACTGGAATGCGTCACAAACTCTATTCATCGACAATTAACTTAAACAACACCAATTGTCAATAATCAATGAACAACAGTCAATAATCAAGAAGAAAAATCTATAAATCCACTAAACTAGAATCAATAATCCAGAATCAATAATCAAGATATATCAAATACTTTTAGCAGTTCAAACCTACAACCTTAAATCCACTAAAACTAGAATCAATAATCAAGATATATCAAACACTTTCAGCTTATAAAAGGCTTAAAATAGTACTTACATCATTTCGCCATCAGGCCAGATCATCAACCGTACGATGGGAGGTGGTGGAGGAGAATTAGTTGGCTGGCTTCCAGAGAGAATTCTGGCACCGAGGTGTTCATCACTAGAGGTAGCGTCGCCGAGATAGTGGACTGCTGAGTGGATAGAGGTAGCATCGTCGCCGTCGATGCAGGGACATAGTTGGGGTTAGACACCATGATGAACGACTGTTCCGATGTAGCCGCAACTTGTGACATCACCGGGGTAGTTGGATTAGAGGGAGAGGATCCAAAATTTCTAGGGGTACTGGCAGAAACTCTCCCTCTACCACGACTATGACTACGACCACTAGGCTTATCCGTAACACCTCTACCTGTCGTCATGTCTGCGAAGAGCATACCAATTAAAAATGTGCTAAACATATTCACAACATCATTCAAAATGCTTAATCAAAATAAACTAACTTAAACTTAATTAAAGAAATACATTATTCAACACAGCGTCTTATATTCTTATGGGGTGGAAACACATTGCGAAAAGTTCACGCACGCGCTATTTCTTTTAATGGAGGTATTCTAGGGATCGGAAGCTTTAATTTACATTAAGTTTCATTGCAATCGTTTTAAAATTCAATTTTGTACAAAATTTTAAAGTTCAGCCCCTGTCTTAGCAATTTCTAAAAAACAGCAAGCAACAAAATTTTAAAAAATCATGAAAAATTCAATTCTAACTCATTGCTCTTAAATTTTGGTTTGGTCATACTAGACATCTTCAAGATTGATTTAAAACACGTTTCAGACTCATATCACATCTTATGAGAAAGTTATGTAACTTTAAATTTTGTTCTGTTTTAATTTTTTCAATCATTATTAAGACAATATACGAGAGTTCAAATCCTAATCCACCCACCAAGAACTTTCAATTATTGTTACTAATTAACTCAAATACACATTTACTAAACTTTCAAATCATTATAAATTTGTAAAACAAACAAACCTTAAATCATATAATTTATTTTAATTTCTTCATCATCAAACCAATTTTTATAAATTCTCTAATTGATTCTAAATTATCATCTAATTGAAGTAGCAAGTAACTTGAAAAGGAAATTAAAACACCAAAAAATAATTTTCAAGTAAGATTAAGAACAAATAAACAATAATAAAAAATATATATAATGAAAACTTCACTAAACAACTTGAATAATCAACACAAATCAACAATAATTAATACAAATCATATTTTATAATAACTAATAACAAGTAAGAATAGCAGGAGCTTCTAACCTCACGTCGACGCCGAGAAGAAGAAGAGCAGAAGCGTTTGCAGTAGTAACGACAGCACAATGGTGAGAGAGTGCGGTTGGAGGGGCTATTGGAGAGGAGGATGTCAACGGAGAAAAGAGATGAAAGGATTAGAGACAGAGTGGGAAGTGAGAGGTTAGAGAGAGAAAGAGGAAGGCAAGAGGTTAGAGAAGAGAAGAGGGTTCATGGTTCGAATTTAGGGCACGATTATCGTGAGATAAATCCGACGGTAATATGGTGCGGGTCGCCAAAATGCAGAGTTCCACTAAAATGTTTACCCTCGGATTTTTTCGACGGTAAATCCGATGTTAAAGTTCGCGCCTATTTTTCTTGTTTTTCCACCAATTATTAGTGGGGAATTTACCATCGGAAACGGCTTTCCGATAATGATTTGACATGATGAACCTCATACCAAAATCGTCGTTAAATCTGCCGATAAATTCAACGCTAATATGCGATGCTAAATCTGACGATAAATCCGATGATACAATGTTTTTCTTGTAGTGATATATCTCTCTTATATATCATTATCAATAACTATTTATAAATTTGATAATCAAAATGTATAACATGATATTCTCTAATTACAAATAAAATTAAATTATAATTAAAAGTAAAATATTAAAATTGAAATTAAAATATAATTATATTATATTACTAATTTAATAAATAAAATATATCATATGACATTCTCTCATTAAAATTGAGATGAAATATTTTCCTCCAAAATTAATAAATTTCCTTCCTCCATCCTTTTATCTACCTTTCTTTCCTTTTCTATTTCTTCTCTTTATCCTTCTCACTCTATATATAACTTATATTTTATATTTTATATTATTAATTTGATAAACTAAAATGTTACAAAATATTTTTCATTACAATTAAAATAAAATATTTTTTTCTATAATTAATAAATTTTTGTTCTCTTTTTTATATTTTTATCTTTCTCTCTCATTTTCTATCTTTCTTTATTTTTCTATTGTACAAAATATAAAATTAATAAAATAATATAATTTAAATAAATTCATAAAATTAAGAAGAATACATTAAATTTATAATAAATATAATTAAAAAATAATCTCGTAATATTATTCATATAAAAATTATATTATTATTATATGCATATTTTTTAAATTTTTTTTATTCAGTTTTAAATTTTCACTGCTTATCTTTTTATTTATATTTTTACTTCTCTCCCTTCAAATATTTATTACATATAATTTAGAGAGAATACTATTGTTGTGATTAATAATTAGAATTAATATTCAATTATTTCAAACCTAACATACACCTAATCAAATATAAAAGTATACATATTAATTTTTTTTAAATTTTAGATAATAAATGTTAAAATTAATTATTAGTAAAAATTTAAATTCTTTTACGTGAAAATAACAACTAAAACGTTTATTATTTGATTTTTTTTATTACGAAGATCGTAGATCTTCTTAGTCGATGGAGACTTTATCCCTTATGATCTTTTTGTAAAAGTAATTTGATTCAATAAATTTTGTGCCATAATCTATAATATAAAAATAAAACCGATATTATTTTAAAAGATTTATATTCTCGAAATATTATTACAGACAAAATACTAATATAATGTATATTTTAATAACAAATTTTGAAGTTAAAAAAATCAGATATTGCAAACCAGAATAACAAAAAAGAAAAAAGAGAGTGTATTTAAATTATATATATTATAAAATAAATTAATTAATAACTATAAAATACAAAATTTACTGATCTTTACCGCTCCAAAAAATAATACTGAGACGTAGTATGTATATATTATTTGTCCACGACTCCACGTCCCGTTTTCATGACATAAAAGGAAACTAGCTTTATAGTTAAATAAAATATGATTTTTGAGTCTTGTGAACAGAAAAAGTCAATGCTAATAATTTTTACTCTTATAAGTTATAACTAACTAAACCAATAGCCGCAAATATAATTCGAGATTAATTAATGTTGCTGTTGGTCGGTTGCAATACCAAACCTTGGTGCGTTGGAGACAAGCAGGTGATGGTCAATCTGACGCGGGCACTGTTTGAATCTGTTGTTGACTTTTAGTTTTGAATGTTTTAGACAAATTCTGGGAACTTATTTTTGTAATTAAATTAAATTAAATTTTTTTCTTATACGCTTCTTACTTCTTCAGTTGGACTTTATTATGTTGATAAACTATTAAATTAATTTAGTTAAATTTAGTTCTCCAAATAATTTAATCATGTAGTATTATCAAATTTTTTATATATTAGTGATCAAGTGAATATATTATTATTGTATGATTTATATGTAAACCCAATAATATGAATCAAGTTAAAAAATATGAGAAGTTTTAAGACACTAGTTATTGATTAAGAGGTTTTTTGGATATCAAAGACGCCATTACAAAAAAAACAATAATTTTTTATCATTTATTTTAATATTTAATAACACAATTTTATGAGTTTAATTGTTAACTTATATTGTAATTATTTTAAACTATTTCTTTAAGTTTAATACCAAAAATCAAGTTTAAGAGCATAAGAAGTCTTAAGAAACTGAATAATAATTAGTTTTTCTGAATTTTAAGGACGACATATAAAAAAAACACTAACTATTCATCACTCATTTTAATACTTAATAATTTAATTTATGAGTTAACTACTAAATTATAAGTATAATTCTACTATTAAAAAAAAATATTACAATAATAATTATATATAGATCTGATTCCACGAACAAGATATCAAACAAAAGAGAAAAAGAGAATCTTATAAAAATGGAAGCACATGAAAAAGGGTGATTCATATAAAAGAAATTTCATAACATCGTAACTTCGTAGTATATGTATCATTCTAAATACGTGTATAAATATAATTTTTATTTTAGTGCCTTTCACAACTTATGCTAAGTACTGGAGTTTTTGCAAGTATGAAGTATCTCTACTATTAAAAAAGATAAATTTGAGATATTAAAAATTTGGAATAGAAGAATTATGACAATTTTGTGTTTTTGATCTATTTTCTATTATTTTGTTCAGATAATTTTTTAATTTGAAATGATAAGTATATTTTGTAATTTCTATTTGGTTTTTAATTAACTTTTCGCTTTTTTTATAAATAATTATATATTCACTTAGTAAATTAATATACCATTATACCAATTTACAAGCGGACAATTAATTGAAAATGGGATAGTTTATCGTTTGGAAGATTTAATCTATTGTACTAAATTATATCATTGGGTAGATAAGTTATTCAATAACTTTTTGTGGGCCGCTAATAATTAAAACTTAAAAGATTGTGGTGGCACGTAGCTAGTTATTATGATTAAAATTATGTACCAACTGGTCTCAAGATACCTGGGGGAGGTTGATCTGATGATTACATGCATGGCTTGTCTTATTTGCTCGGCGGCGTTGCTATATGTTACTATCATCACGCAATATAATAAACAAATATAATGATACATACAGGTGGCTAGATTTGGCTGCATATCCGATAATATTATTAGGGATGACGAGTTAGCATCGTAAATTAAATTTGTGTTAGCATCACAGTTCAATAAGGGGCGGAACCTCGTACGTTCTAAGAGGGGCAATCCCTCTCCGCTCCCTTCTGCCCGACTTTAAAATTTTTTATGTTTATAATCTTTTAAATTTTATATTACACTACATGTTTAAATAATTTTCTATTCAAGTTCAATCAAGTAGGTCTAATACCAAATAAAACTCAATCTCATTAATGAACGGATATTACACTCACGAAAACTCTCCAAATATTACTAATTCACTTTACGTTTGAATATAAAAAAATATTTCTTTTTCACACTCGAAACTGCTACTGGTGGATTTTAAATTTTTCTCAAAATCTCTTAAAATTCGATCGTATTCTCTGTAGAAACTCCTACAAATTCGCGTGAAGCTTTCGATATGAAGAAAAAAAAAAAAAAAAACAAAAACAGAGACTCCGATCCGCAAGGTATGAAAAAAATTATTGTTATTATGTTCATTTAATTTCTCGTAAATCTCGCGTTTCTCCTAGTTCGATTTAAGGTTTTGTAGATTGAGTTAGTTCGTTTAGTAGATCGAGTTTTTCTAATTCCATTTTTTCTCCATAACTAGGACATAAGAATGAAAATGTGTTGTTAGTTTATTGGTTCTGATAAATAATTCGGTTCATCACTTAATTTAATTGAGTTTATTTACATACAGAAATATTTTTTTGCTAATTGAATGTTTATCACGTTTTGTTCAAATATGAATAGAATTCGGTTCATTGCGGATCTGAGTTAGGTTCACTTGATTCTATTGTTAAGTGTTCACTTGAGTTTATTTGCAAGCAGAAATGATTTGAAATGTGACTTTCTTGCTGATTGAATGTTTATCACGTTTTGTTCAAATATGAATAGAATTCGGTTCATTGAAAAATTGAGTTAGGTTCACTTGAATCTCCTGTTAACTGTTCACCAAAACTGTTATTCCTTAGTTTAATTGAGTTCATTTGTAAACAAAATGATTTGAAATGTAATTTTCTTGTTGATTGAATGTTTATCACCTTTTGTTCAAATCTGAATCGAATTCAGTTCATTTGGGAATTGAGTTAGGTTCACTTGATTCTACGGTTAACTGTTCAACAAATTCAAACAAAATTTGGTTCATTTGTGAATTGAGTGAAGTTCACCTGTTAAATATTGACCAAATTTTTTTGTCCTTACAGCAAAATTAAAAAAGATGACGGTCACAAAAAAGGAGAAGCCGCACTATAACGTAAGCATATACACATTAAATAAACTCTACTTTTGTATTATAAATATATCATAACATATTGTTTCAAATTCTTGCAGAAAATTCACGATCTAAGATGCCAAACAAAATCAATAGCTAGGATGCTCAAAGAAATGAGTGAAGAAAAGAAAAATATTGTGGAAGAAATGGGATTTGGTGCGCTGGCACATATCCTGGAAATGAACATCTCTCACAAGCTCTTAAGGGAATTGATTCATTGCTATGATGCCTATCATGGATGCTTGAACACTCTCTATGAAAAAATATACATAACCCCTACCAAGATAAGAGATGTGCTTAAATTTAGGCGGTATTATACTTTTCACCTTTTACATTTGTATTTTTCCTTTTTTAATCTTTTTGTTATTCCTTAATTTATCTCGGTTCATTCCTTGCTTTATTTTAGGTTCATTTGAATACAGAAAATGAAACTGAGCCTTTTTGACTAATTTGTTTATATTAAAATATTGTAGGAGATCGTTTTTTTGAAAAAATTGAGTACATCAAACTGAGTGAGGAACAGAAGAAGATAATTGACAGCTTGAAAGGTGCTACTTTGGCATCTTTGACAAAATCTATCATTGATATGAGTGTTGAAGGGGAGGAGAACCGGCTGAAATTCAAGAGGACTTTTGTCGTCTTTGTCCAGAAGTGCTTCTTGCTGCCGACGATAGTAAGCACGGTCTCTGTAAGAACCGTGATAAACCACTATTTTATGATTTATCTTGTACTCAATTGAGTGGTTTTTATCAAGTCTTTGCACACTTATTCATATAATTTGCATGATTTTACAATTCCCTTTCTAATTCTGTTCTATGAATGAAAACTTGTTTCCTAAGCCTTTAAATAGTGTATTTTTAATTCCCCGTTATACCATTCGATACCGTGATCTGTGTGTTAAGTGTTTTCGGGCTTTATAGGGCAGGAATGACTTAGAGGATGGAGAGGAAGCTTGCAAAAATGGAAGGAGCACAAGAAATAAAGGAGATAACCAGCGAGAAGCGACGCGCACGCATAACTCACGCGTGCGCGTGAATTGGAGTTTTGCAAAGCGACGCGTGCGCGTGCCTGACGCATACGTGTGACATGCGAAGATGACCAGCGACGCGTACATGTGACTGACGCGTACGCGTGACATGCACTACCTGCAGAATTTGCAGAAAACGCTGGGGACGATTTTGGGCCGAGTTTTGACCCAGTTTCCGGCCCAGATACACAGACTAGAGTCAGGGGACAAGTAGAGACTCAACACACATTCTCATTCGCATAGCTTTTAGTTTTAGATTGGAATCTTCGAGAGAAAATCACTCTTCCTCTAGGTTTTTTTCACATTCATAGTTCTAGTTTTATGCTTTTTATACTTTTACTTTGGATATTGAGAAGAATCACTACCTCCGTTGAAGTCTCTATCATTCTAGTTTGCTTTCTTATTCCTTTACTCTTTTGACTACTTATTAACCCTGTTCAGATACGTATGTTGCATTTAGGGATTTATTAATGCAAAGAACCATTTTTACTTCTAATTAATTTTCAATTCCTATTTTATTTATCATGTCTTCTTCTTATATTTCTGTAAACGTTATATTCATGTCAATGGAGTAGACTCCTAACTTGACTTGGGGATTGATTAAAAGGAGACCCTTGAGTTGGAATACTTAAGTGTTAATTTTAATTGGAAGCTGTTGGCTGGCTCTCTAGTCTCTAACTCTAATCCTTCCTTGGGGAGAGGATTAGGACCTGAGGTCTATAGTTGGTTAGTTAGTTACTTGACTTTCCCTTATCAGGTAAGGGATGACTAAGTAGAATAACAACCTCTTAATATTACACTTGGGAAAATCCAACAAGGATAGAACTTCCAATTAATCATTCCCCGGTCAAGGCTTTTATTCTAATTATATAAATCTCTTTTAATTTACATTACTTTAATTCACAATCCTTTATTTTTCTGTTATTCAACTCTTAAAATTTCTCGGAAAAACCCCTGACTAATAAAATAGCACTCTTTTGTCAACTCGTTGGGAGACGACCTGGGATCCATACTCCCAGTATTTTATTCTAAAGTTTGTGACAACCCTTTCTAAATTGATAAGCGGATTTTTGTCGGTTAAGAACTGTACTTGCAACGTATTTCTTATATTAATTTCTTAATCGGCCATTTTCCGCTGCATCAATTTTTGGCACCGTTGCCGGGGAGTTGCAATTGTGTGCTAAATTATTAGTTAGTGTACATATTTTTAATTTTTGCATATTTTATTTTATTTTATTTTATTACCATGAGCTGTATGTTTCTTTCATTGAATGACGCGTTCACTGCCTGACCCAAGCTTAGCTGCGTTTGATCCTGAAATTGAAAGAACTATTTCACGTATTAGGTGAGCTCGGTGTTGGTTAGCTTCTGAGGGTGGTGAAGTGGTTCTCGCCAATTCACCAATTTCATCAGAGGGCGAATCTGAAGCGCCATCTGAGGAAGAAACAAGCTCCTTTTCTACTAATTCTGTTAAATCACATGCAGGTAATATGGCGGAGCCCAGAAGGATTACACTACAAGAGGCAGGAGCTCCAGACTTTACACTGCAACCGTATCAAGCGCGTCACCCAAATCTGGCTGCAGATTTTGAACTGAAGACTGCGCTAATCAACTTACTGCCTAAGTTTCATGGCTTACCTGCTCAAGAGCCTATCAAGCACCTTAGGGATTTTCAGACAGTCTGCTCTACTACTAGGAGTCATGGTGCAGAAGAGACTACTATTTGGCTGTATGCCTTCTCGTTTCTCTTGAGGGAAAGGCAAGGGAGTGGTTCTACACTCAACCGGAAGCAGTCGTTACCAACTGGGATCTTCTCAGAAGGGAGTTCCTGGACAAATACTTTCCAGTTGAAGTTACAGATAGACTAAGGAAAGAGATCTCCTGTATTATCCAAGGAGAGTCAGAAACCCTTTATGAGTATTGGGAATGCTTCAGGAACCTCTTAGATTCATGCCCCCACCACAAGATTGATGAGATGGTGTTGATCAGCTACTTCACACAAGGCATGAAGCCTCAGGATAAGACTACATTAGATGCTGCAAGTAATGGCTCTCTGAAGAAGTACAAGACGGCGACAGAAGCGTGGCAACTTATCGCCGATCTAGCTGAATCTACCCGGAATGCTAGGCATAGGACCAATCATCCCAAGGTTGTTGCGGAGGTTTCCTCTAGCAGTGAGACTGCTGTTCTCACACAGACTCTAGGAGAGATGACCAACATACTGAAGCAGCTCCAACTGAATCAACAACAATCTCAGCCTCCCTCACTACAACATAGTCAACAACTGGTTCCTCAGAGAGTGTGCGGGATATGTGCCGATTATAATCATTACACTAATGAGTGTCCGCAGCTCCAACAAGAAGACAACACCTTGGCAGCTACTCATAACTTCTATGACCACCCAAATCAAGGATACTATCAACAAGGCGGCAATCATAACCAAGGCGGGAACTATAACCAAGGTTGGCAAGACAACTCCAACCAAGGACGGAGGGACAACTATAATAGAGGAGATAGAAACAACCAGGAAAATCAGAGGTGGAATAATAATAACAATCAGCAGCACCGAAATCAGCAAAACCCTTCCTATCAATAGCAGAACCAGACCCAGCCTGATGAGCGGATAATTTATACGCTTTTTGACATTATTTTTACATAGTTTTCAATATGATTTAGTTAGTTTTTAGTATATTTTTATTAGTTTTTAATTAAAATTCATATTTCTGAACTTTACTATGAGTTTGTGTGTTTTTTTGTGATTTCAGATATTTTCTGGCTGAAATTGAGGGACCTGAGCAAAAATCAGATTCAGAGGTTGAAGAAGGACTGCAGATGCTGTGGGATTCTGACCTCCCTGCACTCAAAGTGGATTTTCCGGAGCTACAAAACTCCAAATGGCGCGCTTCAAATTGCGTTGGAAAGTAGACATCCAGGGCTTTCCATCAATATATAATAGTTCATACTTTTCCTGAGTTTAGATGACGCAAACTGTCATTGAACGCCAGTTCTATGTTGCAGTCTGGCGTTCAGCGCCAGAAACAAGTTGCAAAGTGGAGTTCAATGCCAGAAACACGTTACAAACTGGCGTTCAACTCCAAGAATGACCTCTCCACGTGTAAACTTCAAGCTCAGCCCAAGCACACACCAAGTAGGCCCCGAAAGTGGATTTCTACATCATTTACTCATTTCTGTAAACCCTAGTAACTAGTTTAGTATAAATAGGACTTTTTACTATTGTATTTACATCTTTGATTAGTTTTATGCTATCTTAGACCTTTATGGGGGCTGGCCATTCGGTCATGCCTGAACCTTTATCACTTATGTATTTTCAACGGTAGAGTTTTTACACACCATAGATTAAGGTGTGGAGCTCTGCTGTTCCTCATAAATTAATACAAAGTACTACTGTTTTTCTATTCAATTCAACTTATTCCGCTTCTAAGATATTCATTCGCACTTCAACATGGTGGATGTGATGATCGTGATAGTCATCATCATTCTCAACTTATGAACGCGTGCCTGACAACCACTTCCGTTCTACCTCAGATTGAATGGATATCTCTTGGATATCTAATACAGGGGACCGAGTCCGAGTTATTAGTGTCTTCGTGGTATAAGTTAGAACCCATGGATGGCCATTCCTGAGATCCGGAAAGTCTAAACCTTGTCTGTGGTATTCCGAGTAGGATCTGGGAAGGGATGGCTGTGACGAGCTTCAAACTCGCGAGTGCTGGGCGTAGTGACAGACACAAAAGGATAGTAAATCCTATTCCAGTATGATCGAGAACCGACAGATGATTAGCCATGCAGTGACAGCGCATTGGACCATTTTCACAGGAGGATGGGATGTAGCCATTGACAACGGTGATGCCCTACATAAAGCTTGCCATGGAAAGGAGTAGGATTGATTGGATGAAGACAGCAGGAAAGCAGAGATCAGAGGAACGAAAGCATCTCCATACGCTTATCTGAAATTCTCACCAATGAATTACATAAGTACCACTATCCTATTTTATATTTTATTTATTTTCATCCACTATAGTTTCTTAATACAATTTAATCCGCCTGATTGAGATTTACAAGGTGACCATAGCTTGCTTCAAGCCGACAATCTCCGTGGGATCGACCCTTACTCACGTAAGGTTTATTACTTGGACGACCCAGTGCACTTGCTGGTTAGTTGTACGAAGTTGTGAAATAGATATAAGATCATGAACGTGCGTATTGAGTTTTTAGCGCCGTTACCAAGGAATGGAATGATCACGATTTCGCACACCAAGTTTTTGCCGCCGTTGTCGGGGATTGTTCGAGTTTGGACAACTGACGGTTCATCTTGTTGCTCAGATTAAGTAATTTTATTTTAATTTTAAGTTTTTTTTATTATTTCTTATTTTCGAAAAATACAAAAAAATTTCTTCTTTTTTGTTTTTCTAAAATTTATTTTCGAAAAATCCAAAAAAATTTTTTTACAAATTCATAAAACCAAAAATATTTTGATGTTTCTTGTTTGAGTCTAGAGTCAATTTTTAAGTTTGGTGTCTTGCATGTGTTTCTTTTTTTTTTTCTCAAGAATTTTTGAAAACTCATGCATATGTTCTTCATGATCTTCAAGTTGTTCCTGGCCAGTCTTCTTGTTTGATCTTCATATTTTCTTGTGTTGTGTCTTTTCTTGTTTTTCATATGCATTCTTGAAACATTAATGTCTAAAAAATTAAAAATCTTTAAGTTTGGTGTCTTGCATGTTTTTCTTTTCTTAAAAATTTTCAAAAATAAGTCTTGATGTTCATCTTGATCTTCAAAGTGTTCTTGGTGTTCATCTTGACATTCAAAGTTTTCTTGGTGTTTATCTTGACATTCGTAGTGTTCTTGCATGCATTGAGTGTTTTGATTCATAATTTTTATGTTATGAGTCTTTTTCATATTTTTCTCTTTCTTCATTAAAAATTCAAAAAAAAAAATATCTTTTCCTTATTTTACTCAAAATTTTCGAAAATATGATTTGATTTAGTCAAAAAGTTTTTAAATTTAATTGTTCCTTATGAATCAAATCAAATTTTCAATTTAAAAATCTTATATTTTCAAAATCTTTTTCAAAAATCAAATCTTTTTCATTTTACCTTCATATTTTCGAAAATTTTTTAAATTTGATTTTCAAAATCTTTTTCTTATTTTATTTCTTAATTTTCAAAATCTTTACTAACATTTAATATGATTGATTGAAAAATTTTAAGTTGTTACTTGCTTATTAAGAAAGATTCAATCTTTAAACTCTAGAATCATATCTTTTTAGTTTCTTGTTAGTCAAGTAATCAACTTTAGTTTTCAAAATCAAATCTTTTTAATTTTCTTTTCAAATCTTTTTCAAATTCAATTTTAAAATCTTTTCTAACTTCTTATCTTTTTAAAATTGATTTTCAAATCTTATCTTTTTGTTTCAATCATATCTTTTTAAATTTCAATCATATCTTTTTCAAAACTACCTAACTAATCCTCTCTCTCTTATTTTTGAAAATTCTCTCTCTCCTTTTTCAAAATTCCTTTTTAATTAACTAATTATTTTAATTTTAATTTAATTTCAACTTTAATTTTCGAAATCTAACTTTAAATTTTAATTTTTATTTTAATTAAATTTTGAAATTCTCTCTCTCATCTCCTTCTATTTATTTATTCATCTACTAACACTTCTCTCCCATCCAAAAATTCGAACACCACCTCCCTCTCTGTGTTCGAGTTTTTCCTCTTCTCTTATTTACATTACATTCTTTTCTTCTTCTACTCACACAAAGGAATCTCTATACTGTGACATAGAGGATTCCATATTTTCTTTGTTATTCCCTTCTTTGTCATATGAGCAGGAGCAAGGACAAGAACATTCTTGTTGAAGCAGATCCTGAACCTGAAAGGACTCTAAAAAGAAAACTAAGAGAAGCTAAAATACAGCAATCCAGAGACAACCTTATAGGAATTTTTGAACAGGAAGAGGAGATGGCAGCCGAAAATAATAATAATGCAAGGAGGATGCTTGGTGACTTTACTGCACCTAATTCCAATTTACATGGAAGAAGCATCTCCATCCCTGCCATTGGAGCAAACAACTTTGAGCTGAAACCTCAATTAGTTTCTCTGATGCAGCAGAACTGCAAGTTTCATGGACTTCCATCTGAAGATCCTTTTCAGTTCTTAACTGAATTCTTGCAGATCTGTGATACTGTTAAGACCAATGGGGTTGATCCCGAGGTCTACAGGCTTATGCTTTTCCCATTTGCTGTAAGAGACAGAGTTAGAGTATGGTTGGACTCTCAACCTAAAGATAGCCTGAACTCTTGGGATAAGCTGGTCACGACTTTCTTAGCCAAGTTCTTTCCTCCTCAAAAGCTGAGTAAGCTTAGAGTGGATGTTCAAACCTTCAGACAGAAAGAAGGTGAATCCCTCTATGAAGCTTGGGAGAGATATAAGCAACTGACCAGAAAGTGTCCTTCTGACATGCTTTCAGAATGGACCATCCTGGATAGATTCTATGATGGTCTGTCTGAATTAGCTAAGATGTCATTGGATACTTCTACAGGTGGATCCATTCACCTAAAGAAAATGCCTGCAGAAGCTCAAGAACTCATTGACATGGTTGCTAATAATCAGTTCATGTACACTTCTGAGAGGAATCCTGTGAGTAATGGGACGCTTCAGAAGAAGGGAGTTCTTGAAATTGATACTCTAAATACCATATTGGCTTAGAACAAAATATTGACTCAGCAAGTCAATATGATTTCTCAGAGTCTGAATGGAATGCAAGCTGCATCCAACAGTACTCAAGAGGCATCTTCTGAAGAAGAAGCTTATGATCCTGAGAACCCTGCAATAGTAGAGGTGAATTACATGGGAGAACCCTATGGAAACACCTATAATCCCTCATGGAGAAATCATCCAAATCTCTCATGGAAGGATCAACAAAAGCCTCAACAAGGCTTTAACAATGGTGGAAGAAACAGGTTTAATAGCAAGCCTTTTCCATCATCCACTCAGCAACAGACAGAGAGTTCTGAGCAGAATCCATCTAGCTTGGCAAATATATTCTCTGATCTATCTAAAGCCACTCTAAGTTTCATGAATGAGACAAGGTCCTCCATTAGAAATTTGGAGGCACAAGTAGGCCAGCTGAGTAAAAGGGTCACTGAAATCCCTCCTAGTACTCTCCCAAGCAATATAGAAGAAAATCCAAAAGGAAAGTGCAAGGCCATTGAATTGACCATCATGGCCGAACCCACAAGAGAGGAGGAGGACGTGAATCCCAGTGAGGAAAACCTCCTGGGACGTCTAATGATCAATAAGGAGTTCCCCTCTGAGGAACCAAAGGAATCTGAGACTCATCTAGAAACCATAGAGATTTCATTGAACCTCCTTATGCCATTCATGAGCTCTGATGAGTATTCTTCCTCTGAAGAGAATGAAGATGTTACTGAGGAGCAAGTTTCCAAGTACCTTGGTGCAATCATGAAGCTGAATGCTAAATTATTTGGTAATGAGACTTGGAAAGAAGAACCTCCCTTGCTCACCAATGAACTAAGTGATCTGGATCAACTGACATTGCCTCAGAAGAAACAGGATCCTGGAAAGTTCTTAATACCCTATACCATAGGCACCATGACCTTTGAGAAGGCTCTATGTTACCTTGGGTCAGGGATAAACCTCATGCCACTCTTTGTAATGGAGAAACTGGGAATCTTTGAGGTGCAAGCTGCCAGAATCTCACTAGAAATGATAGACAATTCAAGAAAGTAGGCTTATGGACTAGTAGAGGACATGTTAGTAAAGGTTGAAGACCTTTACATCCCTGCTGATTTCATAATCCTGGATACTGGGAAGGAGGAGGATGAATCTATCATCCTTAGAAGACCCTTCCTAGCCACAACTAGAGCTGTGATTGATGTGGACAGAGGAGAATTGATCCTTCAACTGAATGAGGATAACCTTTTGTTTAAAACTCAAGGATCTCCTTCTACACCCATGGAGAGAAAGGATGAAAAGCTTCTCTCAGTACAGAGTCAAATAAAGCCCCCACAATCAAACTCTAAGTTTGGTGTTGGGAGGCCTCAGCCAAACTCTAAGTTTGGTGTTGAACTCCCATATCCAAACTCTAAGTTTGGTGTTGGGAGTCTATAAAATTGACCTGATCACCTGTGTGGCTCCATGAGAGCCCACTGTCATGCTATTGACATTACAGAAGCGCTTGTTGGGAGGCAATCCAATGTTATTTAATCATTTTTATTTTATTTTCTCGTTGCTATTTCATGTTTTATTAGGTTGATGATCATGTGGAATCACAAAAAACTACTGAAAAATCAAAAACAGAATGAAAAACAACATTGAAAACAAAACACCCTGGAGGAAGGGCTTACTGGCGTTTAAACGCCAGTAAGGAGCATCTGGCTGACGTTTAATGTCAGAACAGAGCATGAAACTGGCGTTAAACGCCAGAAACAAGCAGCATTCTGGCGTTTAAAAGCCAGGAATGCACCCCAAAGGAAAACTGGCGTTCAACGCCAGAAACATGCTACAGACTGGTGTTGAACGCCCAAAACAAGCATGGAAGTGGCGTTTAACGCCAGAAACATGCTGCAATCTGGCGTTAAACGCCAGGATTGCCTACAGAGGGTATTTACACGCTTAATTGGAGCAAGGATGATTAAGTTCTTGGCCTCACTGGATCTGTGAACCCCACAGGATCTCCTCAGGATCTGTGGACCCCACAGGATCCCCACCTACTTCTTCTCTCCTCTTCACACCTTTTCATAACTCTCTTCCCCAAATACCCCTCACCAATCAACTCAATCACTCTTTCCCATCACCTCTTCACCAATCACATCCATCCTCTCTTCCCCAAAAACCCCACCTACCTTTAAATTTAAAATAATTTCCCTCCCAAACCCCACCCTAAATGACCGAACCATAAACCCCTCCCCACTCCTATATAAACCCCTCATTCCTTCTTCATTTTCACACAACACAACCCTATCTTCACCCCTTGGCCAAAACCATTTCTCCCTCCATCTC
Source organism: Arachis hypogaea (assembly GCF_003086295.3). Taxonomy (NCBI): domain Eukaryota; kingdom Viridiplantae; phylum Streptophyta; class Magnoliopsida; order Fabales; family Fabaceae; genus Arachis; species Arachis hypogaea. The sequence continues at coordinate 114,470,495 of NC_092048.1, forward strand.
CTCCATTCTCTTCTTCTTCTTCTAATTCTTTCTTTCTTCTTTTGCTCGGGGACGAGCAAACATTTTAAGTTTGGTGTGGTAAAAGCATAGCTTTTTGTTTTTCCATAACCATTCATGGCACCTAAGGCCAGAGAAACCTCTAGAAAGAGGAAAGGGAAGGCAATTGCTTCCACCTCTGAATCATGGGAGATGGAGAGATTCATCTCTAAGGTCCATCAAGACCACTTCTATGAAGTTGTGGCCAAGAAGAAAGTGATCTCTGAGGTTTTTTTCAAACTCAAAAAGAATGAGTATCCGGAGATCTGACTTGAGATCCAAAGAAGAGGTTGGGAAGTCCTCACCAACCCCATTCAACAAGTCGGGATCTTAATGGTTCAAGAGTTCTATGCAAACGCATGGGTCACTAGAAACCATGATCAAAGTGTGAACCCAAACCCAAAGTATTGGCTCACCATGGTTCGGGAGAAATACTTAGATTTCAGTCCAGAAAATGTAAGGTTGGCGTTCAACCTACCAATGATGGAAGAGAACGCATGCCCCTACACTAGAAGAGTCAACTTTGATCAAAGGTTGGACTAAGTCCTCATGGACATATGTGTGGAAGGAGCTCAATGGAAAATTGACTAAAGGGGCAAGCCGGTTCAACTAAGAAGGCTTGACCTCAAACCAGTGGCTAGAGGATGGTTGGAGTTCATTCAACGCTCAATCATCCCTACTAGCAACCGGTCTGAAGTTACTATAGACCGGGCCATCATGATCCATAGCATTATGATTAGGGAGGAAGTGGAAGTTCATGAGATTATACCTCAAGAACTCTACAAGGTGGCTGACAAGTCCTCTAATTTGGCAAGTTTAGCCTTTCCTCATCTCATTTGTCACCTCTGCAATTCGGCTGGAATTGACATAGAGGGAGACATCCTCATTGAAGAGGATAAGCCCATCACTAAGAAAAGGATGGAGCAAACAAGAGAGCATGGACCTCAACATGAGCATGAGGAAATTCCTCACCATGAAATCCCTGAGATGCCTCAAGGGATGCACTTTCCTCCACAAAACTATTGGGAACAAATCAACACTTCCCTAGGTGAATTAAGTTCCAACCTGGGACCATTAAGGGTGGAACATCAAGAGTACTCCATCATCCTCCATGAAATTAGAGAAGATCAAAGAGCTATGAGGGAGGAACAACAAAGACAAGGAAGAGACATAGAGGAGCTCAAAAGCACCATTGGTTCTTCAAGAAGAAGAAGACGCCACCCTCACTAAGGTGGACTCATTCCTTAATCTACTTGTCTATTTATTTTTACTGTTTTTCGATTATTATGCTTTATGTTTGTGTCTTTATGATCATTAGTATTTAAATGTTTATGCCTTAAAGTTATGAATGTCCTATGAATCCATCACCTCTCTTAAATGAAAAATGTTTTAATTACAAAAGAACAAGAAGTTTATGGTTTCGAATTCATCCTTGAAACTAGTTTAATTATCTTGATGTGGTGACAATACTTTTTGTTTTCTGAATGAATGCTTGAACAATGCATATGTCTTTTGAAGTTGTTGTTTAAGAATGTTAAATATGTTGGCTCTTGAAAGAATGATGATAAGGAGAACTGTTATTTGATAATCTGAAAAATCATAAAATTGATTCTTGAAGCAAGAAAAAGCAGTGAATACAGAAAGCTTGCGGAAAAAAAAAGAGAAAAAGCAAGCAGAAAAAGTCAAAAGCTCTTAAAACCAAAAGGCGAGAGCAAAAAGCCAATAGCCCTTAAAACCAAAAGGCAAGGGTAATAAAAAGGATCCCAAGGCTTTGAGCATCAGTGGATAGGAGGGCCTAAAGGAATAAAATCCTGGCCTAAGTGGCTGAACCAAGCTGTCCCTAACCATGTGCTTGTGCGTGAAGGTGTCAAGTGAAAACTTGAGACTGAGCGGTTAAAGTCAAGGTCCAAAGTAAAAGAAGAGTGTGCTTAAGAACCCTGGACACCTCTAATTGGGGACTATAGCAAAGCTGAGTCACAATCTGAAAAGGTTCACCCAGTTATGTGTCTGTGGCATTTATGTATCCGGTGGTAATACTGGAAAATAAAGTGCTTAGGGCCACGGCCAAGACTCATAAAGTAGCTGTGTTCAAGAATCAACATACTGAACTAGGAGAATCAATAACACTAACTGAACTCTGAGTTCCTATAGATGCCAATCATTCTGAACTTCAATGGATAGAGTGAGATGCCAAAACTATTCAAGAGGCAAAAAGCTACAAGTCTCGCTCATTTGATTAGAGCTATGTTTCATTGATATTTTGGAATTTATAGTATATTCTTTTCTTTTTATCCTATTTGATTTTCAGTTGCTTGGGGACAAGCAACAATTTAAGTTTGGTGTTGTGATGAGCGGATAATTTATACGCTTTTTGGCATTATTTTTACATAGTTTTCAGTATGATTTAGTTAGTTTTTAGTATATTTTTATTAGTTTTTAATTAAAATTTATATTTTTGGACTTTACTATGAGTTTGTGTGTTTTTCTGTGATTTCAGGTATTTTCTGGCTGAAATTGAGGGACCTGAGCAAAAATCAGATTCAGAGGTTGAAGAAGGACTGCAGATGCTGTTGGATTCTGACCTCCCTGCACTCAAAGTGGATTTTCTGGAGCTACAGAACTCCAAATGGCGCGCTTCTAATTGCGTTGAAAAGTAGACATCCAGGGCTTTTCAGAAATATATAATAGTCCATACGTTGCCCGAGTTTAGATGACGCAAACTGGCGTTGATCGCCAGTTCCATGTTGCAGTCTGACGTTCAGCGCCAGAAACAAGTTGCAAAGTGGAGTTCAACGCCAGAAACACGTTACAAACTGGCGTTCAACTCTAAGAATAACCTCTCCATGTGTAAACTTCAAGCTCAGCCCAAGCACACACCAAGTGGGCCCCGAAAGTGGATTTCTACATCATTTACTCATTTCTGTAAACCCTAGTAACTAGTTTAGTATAAATAGGAATTTTTACTATTGTATTTACATCTTTGATTAGTTTTATGCTATCTTAGACCTTTATGGGGGCTGGTCATTTGGCCATGCCTGAACCTTTATCACTTATGTATTTTCAACGGTAGAGTTTCTACACACCACAGATTAAGGTGTGGAGCTCTGCTGTTCCTCATAAATTAATGCAAAGTACTACTATTTTTCTATTCAATTCAACTTATTCCGCTTCTAAGATATTCATTCGCACTTCAACATGGTGGATGTGATGATCGTGACAGTCATCATCATTCTCAACTTATGAACGCGTGCCTGACAACCACTTCCGTTCTACCTTAGATTGAATGGATATCTCTTGGATATCTAATACAGGGGACCGAGTCCGAGTTATTAGTGTCTTCGTGGTATAAGTTAGAACCCATGGATGGCCATTCCTGAGATCCGAAAAGTCTAAACCTTATCTGTGGTATTCCGAGTAGGATCTGGAAAGGGATGGCTGTGACGAGCTTCAAACTCGTGAGTGCTGGGCGTAGTGACAGACGCAAAAGGATAGTAAATCCTATTCCAGTATGATCGAGAACCGACAGATGATTAGCCATGCAGTGACAGCGCATTGGACTATTTTCACAGGAGGATGGGATGTAGCCATTGACAACGGTGATGCCCTACATAAAGCTTGCCATGGAAAGGAGTAGGATTGATTGGATGAAGATAGCAGGAAAGCAGAGATCAGAGGAACAAAAGCATCTCCATACGCTTATCTAAAATTCTCACCAATGAATTACATAAGTACCACTATCCTATTTTATATTTTATTTATTTTCATCCACTATAGTTTCTTAATACAATTTAATCCGCCTGACTGAGATTTACAAGGTGACCATAGCTTGCTTCAAGCCGACAATCTCCGTGGGATCGACCCTTACTCACGTAAGGTTTATTACTTGGATGACCCAGTGCACTTTCTGGTTAGTTGTACGAAGTTGTGAAACAGATATAAGATCATGAACGTGCGTATTGAGTTTTTAGCGCCGTTACCAAGGAATGGAATGATCACGATTTCGCACACCACAGCCTTACAGAGCACCTCACCTAAGGCAGTCCCAATTGCCTCAGGACAACCAACAGCAGGCTCCTCAGATCACTTATCCGCCTTCTTCTTCTAATGATAAGATACTTCGCTCTCTTGCACAAGGACAACAAAACATTTAGACTACACTTAACTCTACCATAAATGGTCTGAATGCCACTTTTCAAGCTCTCGTCTCCAGGATGGATTCATTCTCTGCTCCCAACAATCAGCCTTCAAGCTCTAGTGTAATTTCTTCTCAACCTTTACCCAACTCCAAGGGTGGAATTAATGCCATCACCTTGAGGTCTGAAACCACACTACAAGAGAGGAATCATGAGGAGCCAAGCTCAAAGGAGAACGCCCCAGTTGAGGACATGGTTGAAGTAGAGGATGTTGAAGAGGAAGATGAAGTACAAGACATGGTTGAAAAAGGAGCAACTCAACCAAGGAATGGAGAACCAAAGGAAGCTGAAGTCATCAGAGATGCTATTCCTATCCCATTTCCACACCTTGCAAGGAAGCCCAGAAAGCAGATGGAACTCGATCCCAAAATGGTAGAAATCTTCAAAAACATTGAGGTAACTATTCCCCTTTTTGATGCAATTCAGCAAGTACCTAAATATACGAAATTTCTAAAAGATTTGTGCATGCATAAGGATAATATTAATGAATTAGAAACTATTCCTTTAGGTAGTTTTATATCTGTTTTAATTGGGGATATACCTGAAAAATATAGTGATCTAGGTCCATGCATGGTTAACTGTACCATTAGGGGTGTAATATTTTCTAATTGCATGTATGATTTAGGAGCGTGCGTGAGTATTATGCCATTGTCTGTATATAATGCTTTGAGGCTCCCTCCCTTGAAAAGGTCAGTAGCTCATTTTGTTTTAGCAGATAAAAGCATCATCACAGTGGTTGGAATTGCTGAGGACGTGCTGGTGAGCATTAAGGGGCTTACATTTCCCATTGACTTCTATATCTTGGAAATGCCCCCTAATGGCTTAGGAAGACCGTCATCCATCCTGCTTGGAAGGCCATTCTTGAAGACTTTAAAGTTCAAGCTGGATGCCTTCTCAGGAACTTACTCCTTTGAGATAGATGGCCGAGCAGTGAGCTTCAACCTGAATGAAGCTATGAAGCACCCTCCGGAAGTTCATTCCATCTTTCAGTGCGATATCATTGATGAGACTGTAGCTGCAGTTCACCAAGAAGTAGTATAAGAGATGCACATAGAGCATGGTCCAAGTATGGGGAAACCCTCTGAACACAATGCGAACACTTTGCCATTGTCACTAGCTCCAGATGATCAAGTGCCTAGCCATGAGCAGAAAATGGAGTTAAAGCCCCTTTCACCCCACCTCAAGTATGCTTACCTTGAGGATAATCAGAAGCTCCCAGTTATCATAGCAAGGGAACTCACATCCCAACAGGAGGAGCAGCTGCTTAGTGTGCTGAGAAGACACAAGAAAGCAATTGGGTGGAGCTTGGCGGATATAGTAGGCATCATCTTTCAAGTTTGTGAGCATAGAATATTTTTAGAAGAGGGAGCAAGGCCTGTCCGTCAACCTCAGAGGCAGTTGAACCCCACCATCTTAGAAGTTGTCAAGAAAGAAGTGACTAGGCTACTTGAAGCAGATATCATCTACCCCATCTCAGATAGTGAATGGGTCAGTCTAGTACAAGTGGTGCCCAAGAAGTCTGGAGTCACAACAGTGAAGAATGAGCATGGAGAGCTCATGACAACTAGAGTGCAGAATTCATGGAGAGTTTGCATTGATTATAGGTGCCTCAACCAAGCTACTCGCAAGGATCATTACCCTTTGCCATTTATTGATCAGATGCTTGATCGCCTGTCAGGTAAATCACATTACTGCTTCTTAGATGGTTATACAGGCTATTTCAAATTCATATAGCTCCTGAAGATCAGGAGAAGACTACTTTTACATGTCCCTTTGGAACGTATGCTTACAAGAGGATGCCTTTTGGCTTATGTAATGCACCAGCTACTTTCCAAAGGTGCATGATGAGTCTTTTCTCAGATCTTATTGAAGACTGTATGGAAGTATTCATGGATGATTTTAGCGTATATGGTGATTCATTTAACCTTTGCTTGGATAGTTTAGTTAGAGTATTAGACAGGTGTGTTAGTTCAAACCTTGTATTAAATTTTGAAAAAATGTCACTTTATGGTAAAACAAGGTATTGTACTAGGACACGTTGTTTCTAATAATGGTATTTCTATAGATCCAGCAAAGGTAGATGTGATTTCTAGTTTACCTTACCTCTCCTCCGTGAGGGAAGTCCGTTCGTTCCTTAGTCATGCAGGTTTCTACCGAAGATTTATCAAGGACTTCAGTAAGGTAGCATTGCCTTTATCCAGACTGCTGCAGAAGGATGTGGAGTTTGAGCTGAGTGAGGACTGCATGGAAGTGTTTGATAAGCTGAAGATCGCCTTGACTCAAGCTCCGATTGTGAGAGGACCAGACTGGAGCAAGCCATTTGAGATTATATGTGATGCCTCCAACCATGCAGTAGGAGCGGCGCTGGCTCAGCGTGAAGGTAAGGATCCTTTTATAATTGCATATGCCTCTAAGACCTTAGACGCTGCTTAGTCTAATTACATTACCACTGAAAAAGAGCTTTTGGCTATTGTTTTTGCTCTGGATAAATTCTAAGCCTATTTACTTGGTACTAAGATGGTAGTGTACTCAGACCATGCAGCTCTAAAATATTTATTAGCTAAAAAAGAGTCCAAACCAAGGCTAATACATTGGATATTGCTGCTGCAAGAATTTGATTTAGAAATCAAGGATAGGAGTGGTTCCCAGAATTTAGTAGCAGACCACTTGAGTTGCCTTGAGCACATTAAGGCTGACTCCACTTCTATCAATGATACTTTTCCATTTGATAGCTTGCATGCAATATCTGAAGTAGTTCCTTGGTATGCGCCTATAGCTAATTATCTAGTCAGTCATACCTTCCCTCCTAACTTTACTAAGCATCAAAAGGACAAGCTAAAAAGTGAGTCCAAATATTATATATGGGATGACCCATATTTATGGAGGTATGGTGCTGACCAGATAATTAGAAGGTGTGTGCCTCAATCAGAATTCCAGTCCATTTTAGAGGCCTGCCACTCTTCTGAGAGTGGTGGATATTTTGTTCCTCAAAGAACAGCTAGAAAAATTTTAGACTGTGAATTCTGGTGGCCTACTCTTTTTAAAAATGCTACTGCCTTCTGTAAATCTTGTTCCCATGCCAGAGGTTTGGTAATATATCCAAGAGGGATGAGATGCCCCAACAAATTATGTTGTTCTGTGAGATTTTTGATGTTTGGGGTATTGACTTTATGGGTCTATTCTTAAACTCTAATGGTTTCTCATATGTATTGTTAGCTGTTGATTATGTTTCCAAATGGGTGGAAGCAATTCCTACCCGTACTGATGATGCTAACACTGTTGTCTCTTTTGTTAGAAATCATATTATCTGTCGCTTTGGATCACCATGAGCAATCGTGAGTGATCAAGGCACCCACTTTTGTAACAGGAGATTAGCAGGTCTACTGAAGAAACACGGCATTGTTCACAAGGTGGCGACTGCTTACCACCCCCAGACTAATGGACAAGCCAAGGTGTTGAACAGAGAGATAAAGCGTATCTTGGAGAAGATCATCAAGCCTCATAGGAAGGACTGGAGTACCAGGCTACAAGATGCGCTTTGGGCATATCGGACAGCATACAAGACACCAATCGTGATGAGCCCCTTTCGCCTAGTTTATGGAAAAGCTTGTCACCTCCCAGTAGAGATAGAGCACAAAGCATTCTGGGCGATAAGAGAAATCAACATGGGATTTGAGAAAGCCGGAGCTGAAAGGAAGCTGCAACTATAAGAATTAGAGAATCTTCGCCTAGAAGCATATGACAACTCCAGGCTATACAAAGAGAAGATGAAGGCTGTGCATGACAAGGACATCAAGAGGAGAGAATTCAGATCTGGGGAGCTAGTTCTCCTTTACAACTCAAGGCTGAGGCTCATGTCAGGCAAGCTGAGATCAAGATGGAAAGGCTCCTATAGAGTAGAGAAGGCAGAGCCATACGGAGTCTTTCACCTGAGTCACCCTTCAAGTTCCAAATTCATCAAGGTCAATGGACATCGCTTAAAGCTATATCATGGCGAGAAGATGAAGAACAATAAGGAGCTTGAGATCTTCCTCTTGGAGGATCCATCAATAGAAGAAGACTGAGCTTGTGGACCGTCCAACTTAAGGACGTAAAAGCAAAGTGCTAGGTGGGAGACAACCCACCATAGTATGATCTTCTCTTTTCATTCCTAGTTTTATTTTATTTTATTTTTCACAGTAATTTCTGCATAATCATCTGCATTCTGCATTTTGCATTCTGTATAAAAAAAGGAGCACACGATGCACAAGCGTTGCTGACGCGTACGCGTCATATGTGTGTGCGTGAAAAATAAAGAATTGACCCGAGAGTTGTGCGGGAGTGGCGCTGGAAGTGTGTTTTATGCACAAGCAAGTCCACGCGTACGCGTCCCTCACACGTACGCATGACCCTGCAAATCGGCGTAAATAGGTGTATGGCCAGAGAGTTATGATGGTGTGGGGCTGGAATCGTGCTGGGAGCACGAGCCCCGCCACGCGTACGCGTCCCTGACGCATGCGCGTCGTTTTTCTATCCAGGCCATACACGCGTGCGCGTCCCTGATGCGCACGCGTCGTATACAATTTTGGCACATGTGCGTATCAAACAAAGAGTTGTGTGCGTGTGAGGCTGCCTTCACGCCAATTGCACAACCTATATCATGCGTACGCGTCCCTGACGCGTACGCGTCGCCTGAACTTTGCGCAACCCACGCGTACGCGTGATGTACGCATACGCGTTGCATGCAATGCACACTTAAACCACCTCAGTGTTGATTCTAATTCTCCCTCTCCCCCAATCTTATCTCTTTTTAATCCTAATTATTTCTTCTTCTTTCTTTCTTTCTTCTTCCTTATTCCTTCTTAGATTCTCTTACTTTCTTCTTTCCTTCTTCTTCATCTTCATCACTAGGTTTCTTTTCTTCTTCCCTTCTACTCTTCCATTCTTACATTTATTTTTCTTTCTTCTTTATTTTTCTTTTAATTTCATTATCCATGGTTTCTTTTTCTTTCTTTTTCATGCATTCTTATGTTGGTATTAGAGTTTTATTTGGGTATTACCTTACTATACTAAAGCTTGTGGTTATTATGAGGAGTGATTTGACAATTGATATTTTAATTTGGCTCTCATATACATTTGGATTATATTATTTTCATTCCTACTTTAACTTGCTCACCAAGTGTTTGTGAAAAAGCCTATGGCATCTTGAACTCTATTTTGTTTTACCCTTTTACTTAAATGCCTCTTTTTCACATCACTTGCACTCCACATGTATTTGGGATTATCATTCACAATTGTCATCATTACACATGCTCTTTAATTTGACACATTTACTACTTGATGCTTGAGTTATGCCTCTCATGCCCCTTTTTGCATGCTTTTAACCTCTTCCTTTTAATTATTATGAATTGCCTTTTTTATCTTAATTGATGTCTTACCTACATATTGTAGCTACAATGTATTTGAGCTAAAATCTTTCCTTTGGCATTCATTATCACTTGGAATTTTCTCTCCTCCGGTTCTTTAGTTTTCTATCTTTAATATTCTTCCTTTTCTTTCTTCTTTAGACATGGGTACCAAGAAAGGAAAAGAGAAAGCCACTGACAAGACACCAGCAAGGAGAGGAACCAAGAGAACACTAGCAAAAACACTTCCATCTACCAGTGTGAAGCCACCAACAAAGCGAGTGAAGAGGATTATTAAAGTTGATGAATTAGAAAAAGCTTTTCCGCCCGAGACTCCACACGGTTTGCTAACCATTATTGCGAACATATGTTCCCCATCCTAGCCGAGAGGAACTACAACAATGAGCATCTGCTCATTGTCCCAACACATTTTGTTGATTTTGTGGAGCTCCGAATTGAGAGGAGACACTGGAGATTTTTGAGAAGGCAGCCGCGAGAGGCCAACTTATCATGGGTAGTTGAATTCTAATCAAACTTTCACTCGCCTACTCTGGAAACTGTCTACGTTCATCATCAGCAAGTCCCTGTCTCCGAGAGTGCCATACAGAAAGCACTGGATCTTCCACCTAGCCTAGAGGGATGGGACGCCTATCAAGAGGCCTCTTTCAAGCGCCAGACATACCAGTTCGACTGGAATTGCATCCTTGGTGTCATAGCACAACCTGGCAGCAAGTGGATCTACGGACAGCATAGGACTCGACCTAAGAGCATCTCAGCCCAGTCACTCACCCTGGAGGCTCGCGTGTGGGAACAAATTATGTCCCACTATGTATTTCCGAGCACTCACGAGTCGACCTTCACAGCAGACATGGCTGTCCTTATCTGGTGCATCCTGACAGAGCAACCCCTCAACCTGCCCTGACACATCCAGGCTGCCATGGGACATGTACAGATTACGAATAACCTGCCTTTTCCCGCCTTGGTTTCAGATTTAGTCTCTACAGCAGGTGTGGCATATCGGGCAGGAGACACGAAGGTCATGATCCCTAGATCCGACCAGTATGTCCCGAACGGGAAGTACATCCTGCTGCCAGTTCCCTCTGTGAACTGATCTGTAGGTCCATCTTTGGATACTTCTCCTTCTTCTACTCCACTATCATCCACACCACAGGTACCATCCATCCATCAGATGTTCCTTTAGATCCTTGAGAGGTTCGACCGGCAAGACCGGCGAATGGACCAAATGGAGCACCGTAACAAGCACCGATACAACTACTTGAAGGACCTCATAGCTGGTACACACCCACCTCCAGAACCAAAGGACACCCCAGACTCTCCTTCATCCAGTAGCACAGGCAATCAAGGTGAACCAGACACTGGAGGCGACGCTTCTAGCCTTCCCTTGCTCCTTATTGATGGCACGGAGGACCGTGCCAAGCCTTAAGTGTGGGGAGGTCAGTCCTTGACTTTCGGAGGTAACTTTTCTCTCTTAACACTAACATTTGACTTTTCTTCTTTTGTTATATAGGATAGATTGCATGATAATAATTGTTTGCATGTATGTTTTGCTTGGCTAAAGTAATGAGTTTCCTTTCAAGACTCTTTTTATAGCATTTCACTAATTTAAATTGAAAATTTGTGTTAAACTTGTTTAAAGACTGTAATTTTGAACATGAATTATAGCTAAGAACACACAACCTGTGAGATTTGAGCTTAATTACATAGTTACATATTATTTAACCATAATATTTATTCTTGTGTATTTTCTTCCCTATGATTGCAATCTTGGCTTTGTTCCATTCTATATATCCATTGTTTAGTGTATTTACATGCTTGCATATGATTGAGGCCATTATTTGTTATTAGCTCACTTATCCTAAATAGCCTACCCTTTTAAATTATCTTTGTTTGCCACTTTGAGCCTTTTAATCTCCATTTGTTCTATATTTTACCACATCACTAGCCTTAAGCGAAAAAATAATTAATTACCCCAACTGAATCTTTGGTTAGCTTAAGATAGAGATTGTGTATCAATTAAGTGTGGGGAACTGTGGGAACTTGGGTTGACGAAAGTGTACAGTGTTTCATTGACAAAATATTAGGAATTTGGGTACCTACTCATGTGAGACCAGAAAAATTAAAAAATTCATGTGCATTGATATGTTATGTTTGCTTTTATGATTCAAAAAAAAAAAAAATAAAAAAATAAAAAAATATTCAAATAAATAAATAAATAAGGGGACAAAAATTATCCCAAGGTTAAGTTTAATAAAAGATCAATGCATATGTGATAAAATTAAAAGTTAATGCATGAGTAGGTGATACAAAAGTGGAAATTTTGGGTAGTTAGGCATGAATTTAGAGTTACATAGAGTGTGTGTGTGTTTAGGTGAAAGCTTAGGCTAGTCAAAGATTCATATTTTAGCTCACTTGGCCATACATATATCCTCACCCTTACCTTAGCCCCATTACAACCTTGAAAAGATATCATGATATTTGCATTGGTATACTAAATTTTTGTTGATTGGTTAGATGAAGAACAAAGTTTAGAAAGCATGACTAAAGAATAGTAGAGTGAATTAACCCTAGACACTTGAGAGATTAGAGTGCATATACACTACCAGTGAGGGTTCAATGCTTGATTCTATGTTCCCTGCTTTCATGAGCTATCTTCTTACAAGTTTACTTGTCTTTTATTATATGATTTGAATTAGTAATATCTGATTTATTTTTATCTTAAAGAGCTTATTTACTTTTAACCAAGTAGACAGAATCATCTTAGCATATAGTTGCATTCATAGGTTGCATCTCATGAGTCTTACTTTCCCCTATTCATTCTTTATATCTCCTTGAGCTTAGCATGAGGACATGCTAATGTTTAAGTGTGGGGAGATTGATAAACCACTATTTTATGGTTTATCTTGTATTCAATTGAGTGATTTTTATCAAGTCTTTACACACTTATTCATATAATTTGTATAATTTTACAATTCCCTTCCTAATTCTGTTCTATGATTGAAAACTTGCTTCCTAAGCCTTTAAATAGTGTATTTTTAATTCTCCTTTATACCATTCGATACCGTGATCTATGTGTTAAGTGTTTTTAGGCTTTATAGGGCAGGAATGACTTAGAGGATGGAGAGGAAGCTTGCAAAAATGGAAGGAGCACAAGAAATAAATGAGATAACCAGCGAGAAGCAACGCGCACGCGCGTGAATTTGAGTTTTGAACGGCAACGCGTGCGCGTGCCTGACGTGTACGCGTGACACGCGAAGATGACCAGCGATGCGTACGCGTGACATGCACTACATGCAGAATTTGCAGAAAACGCTGTGGGCGATTTTGTGCCGAGTTTGGACCTAGTTTCCGGCCCAGATACACAGAATAGATCCAGGGGACAAGCAGAGACTCAACACACATTCTCATTCGCATAGCTTTTAGTTTTAGATTGGAATATTCGAGAGAAATCACTCTTCCTCTAGGTTTTCTTCACATTCATAGTTCTAGTTTTATGCTTTTTATACTTTTGCTTTGGATATTGACAAGAATCACTACCTCCGTTGAAGTCGCTATCATTCTAGTTTGTTTTCTTATTTCTTTACTCTTTTGATTACTTATTAACCCTGTTCAGATACATATGTTGCATTTTGGGATTTATTAATGCAAAGAACCATTTTTACTTCTAATTAATTTTCAATTCATATTTTATTTATCATGTATTCTTATATTTCTGTGAACATTATATTCATGTCAATGGAGTAGACTCCTAACTTGACTTGGGGGTTGATTAAAAGGAGACCCTTGAGTTGGAATACTCAAGTGTTAATTTTAATTGGAAGCTGTTGGCTGGCTCTCTAGTCTCTAACTCTAATCCTTCCTTGGGGAGAGGATTAGGACCTGAGGTCTATAGTTGGTTAGTTAGTTACTTGACTTTCCCTTATTAGGTAAGGGGTGACTAAGTAGAACAACAACCTCTTAATATTACACTTGGAAAAATCCAACAAGGATAGAACTTCCAATTAATCATTTCCCCGGTCAAGGCTTTTATTCTGATTATATAAATCTCTTTTAATTTATATTTCTTTAATTCATAATCCTTTATTTTTCTGTTATTCAACTCTTAAAATTTCTCAGAAAAACCACTGACTAATAAAATAGCACTCTTTTGTCAACTCGTTGGGAGACGACCTGAGATCCATACTCCCAGTATTTTATTCTAAAGTTTGTAACAACCCTTTCTAAATTGATACGTGGATTTTTGTCGGTTAAGAACTGTACTTGCAACGTATTTCTTATATTAATTTCTTAATCGACCATTTTCCACTGCATCAAACCGCGACTAATTAACCACTTAATTAGATAATTTATTTGCCCGAATTAGGTTCTGAATAATTAGAGTGAGAATTAGGAGATTTAAATATGATTTTTGGACTCAGTGGCTTTTTCTGAGTCAGAAAATGTGTTTTCTGCAAAAAATCGTGAAAAAACTGTGAACCGGTAGTTGAACTGGTTGAACCAATTCAAGTCTGTCTGGTACCGCACGAGAAAAAGTGAAAACCGTCAAAAATCATAGAAAAATATTAGAAATGGAAAACCGGGCGTTAATTTTAAAGGTTTGGCCTAAAGTTGGGTCAAACGGGCTAAAAATGCTAACGGGTTGGACCGGTCCCAAGTTGGACCCAAGCCCAACAATAAAAGGTTCATTTAGTGAACCAAACCATCCACAACACCATTAAACACACACACACACATCAGAAATTGAAAGGGGAGAAGAGGAAGAAGAAAACACTATTCACCCATCTCTTCTTTTCGCGATATCTCGAGCTACGGTGCTCCAATTTGCGTGCCGTCAGCGGCTACCCTTGTGAAGAGCTCTACAAGACTCATATAAGAAACTGGTAAGTAAAGCTCAAAATCCCTTCAGTTCTTCTCCTCAAAATTTTGGGTAATTAGGGCTTTGGGTTAAATGAGTTTTTGTGATTTTGGATGTTTAGGTTTGTTCTAATCCTTGCTTAGCATTGGATTTTTGCTATCAAATCTGTTGAAAAAGGTAAGAGCCACTAAACGCTTGTAATTTTATGTTTAAATGGAATCCTAGATTGATTTGTGATGGTTTATGCATATATAGTTTGATTATTGTGACTTTGGGAGCTATTGGAACATATTAGTGCTTGTTGGAGTGGAATTGAAAGCTTGGATTGTGGTTGGGAGCTTGTTTGTGCCAAATTGGAGTTTTGGTGCATATAGGTAATCAGCCAAGGTATGGTTTTGGTTTTCTCTATGTAGTATATAATATTCATGGACACTTAGGCTAGTGACCCATAGGATAGATTTGAATTTATATGGTTGTTGAGTTGTTAAATGATGGTATGTGGTAATTTATGATGAATTAATAATTGTTGAGTTTGAGTATGATGAATGATGGTAATATGATAATGATGATTGATTGTGTAAATTAAAAAGGTATGGTGATGATATAAGTGTTGTTGAAATTGATTATTGGTAGTGTGGTTGTAGAAATGTGATATATTGCTGTTGATGTTGAAGAGGATGAGATGTGAATAAAAATGTGATAAATTTGGTGTATTGTGATATAAAGGGTGATATTTGATAAAAATTAGAGTTTGGAATGGTTTGGTATTGTTTTGGTTGGTTTGAGATATGAAAGTTGGAAAATTGGAAATTTGGGAACAATTGGTAAACGTGGATTTTTGGTGAACTTTGTCTGATCATAACTTTGCCTAGGTTTTCAAAATCTGATGAAACTTGTCTAGAATTAAAGATCTTTGAAAATTCTTTAAATCGATATAAATTTTGTGAAATTTGAAATTTTGTAGAGGAAGTTATGATCATTCAAAGTTGGTGTGAAAAATCTGAAATTCTGCAAAGTTGCAGAATTGTGTTTTCTGGTATGTGTGCACGTACAACCGTGTGCGGACACACACCTCTGCAAAAATTTCAATCTGTGCGCACGCAGACGCAGACGCAGGCAGTCTGCTTGCGGAGCTAGCACAGCTTGTGCGCGCACACACCAAGGAGAAAATGCAACCTGTGCGTACGCACAGACCTGTGCACACGCACACGTTAGGAAGGCCAGTCTGTTGGGGGCGTTGGCACAGGTTGTGCGAGTGAACAGACTTTGTAAATCTTGACACCTGTATACGTACACCCCTGTGCGTACGCACACATTTTAAAACTCTCCGGAGCGTGCGCACGCACACCCTTGTGCGGATGCACACGCCCTGTTTCTCAAATTTTTCTTTGTTTTCAACTATTCTACCTTCCCAACAAGGTTGTAAGCTTCTCTAATACCATTTTAGGACTCTTGGGCCTAGTTTTGGATAGTTAAAACATGGAAAAGAATTTAATGGTTTTAGATAATATTATTTGGAAAGCTTAGAAAATGGAGGCCTAGGTTTCTGGTGTACTGAGGATGGGTTTGGTCAAGAGAGAAGGAAGAGTAATGAATTGATGATTATTGAAAGTAAATTGAGAAAGGGACAAACTATTGGGTTTGGAAATGGAAATGTTGAATTGTCAGTGGTTGAGATGAGTCGAGGACTCTGAATGAAATAATGGATCCATGCTATACCGAAAAGTGTTTTTGAAAACCACATAACTATTGTTTTATACTGAGATTTGTTGATACGCTATGCGCCTGGTAGGGACAGAATTGGATCCCGCTTGTCGAGGTAGCGGCGGCGGCGTAAGGGCGGTGGTTCGTCCCGCTTGCATTGAGATGTGAGGTCTGTGGCAAGAGTATCCCGCTTGCATCCCTTTGGATTAATAGAACATGCAGGCACCGGTACCTGGACAGTGATTCGAGCACTATATCTAGGGGGTTCCCATATGAGGATTCCGAAAATGACATCTCTATGGAGATGTGTCGGGTTGGCAGCTGAATCGACAATGTGATATCACAGCCAATAGGGTGATAAACCCCGATTTCGTGATTTATCTTATGCTTATTTTGGGGGATTTTATCACCTTTTCCCACATTTATTCAATGAAATAGCATGGTTTTACAATTCTCCCTTGATTTGTGCTTAAATGTGAAAACATGCTTTTTAGGCCCTAAAATTGGTAATTTTAGTTCACTTTAATTTCATTCGATGCCTTGATGTATTTGTTAAGTGATTTCAGGTTCATAGGGCAAGTATTGGATGGAAGAAGTGAGGAGAAAAGCATGCAAGCGGGAGAACAAATGAAGAAATAAAGGAACCGGAAAGCTGTCAAGCCCGACCTCTTCGCACTCAATCAACCATAACTTGAGCTACAGAGATCAAAATGAGGCGATTTTAGTTGCGTTGGAAAGATAACATCCGGGGCTTCGAAATGATATAAAATTTGTCATATGTTATTTCGCGTCCAGGGGCGCGCACGTGCACTTTGCACGCGCGCGCCGATGCTGCCGTGGCCCACTAAAGTGAATTCGCCCCCAGCGAATTCTGAAGCACTTTGGGCCCAGCCCAACTCATTTCTAATGCTATTTCATGCAGAATTCAAGCTTGGGCAAAGGGGGAGCAATTAGTTTAGCCAATATGAGCCTTTAGTTAGATTTCTAGAGAGAGAAGCTCCCTCTTCTCTCTAGAATTAGGTTAGGTTAATTTTCATCTTAGGTCTAGGTTTAATTCATGCTTTGATTTACTTTTCCTTTACAATTTCTTGTTCCTCTACTCTTCCTCTCTCTAATTTTGTATTTCATTCTTGTAATTTCTTACTTTGTTGTTGATACACTCTTGTTCTTCCATTTTCCTTTAATGCAATTTATGATTCATGTTCCTTTATTGTTGATTTATTCCTTGCAATTGAGTAGTGTAGATTTACTTTCCTTGCTATTTTGCTATGCTTTCCATTTGTACCCACCAAGTGTTTGACAAAATGCTTGGTTGGGCCTTAGAGTAGATTTTGAGCATTCTTGGCTTGGAAAGAGTAATTAGGCAATCTTGAGTCATGAAAACCCAACTCATGTTGGTGATCTAGAGTTGTTAGCTAGTATTGTTTCCATTGACGCTAATCTTTTACTAATTTAATTAGTGAGTTGATTAGGACTTATGGAAGATTATTTCCATTGACGCTAATCTTTTGCTAGTTTAATTAGTAAGTTGGTTAGGACTTTTGGATTGAGATTAACTTGTCTCGTTAGACTTTCTCCCTCTTTGTTGGAGTTGACGTAATGAGATAAATTCTTGTTTATTATTGTGACATGATTAGTTAATCTTGTTTGACATTCTCCCTATTTGTTGGAGTTAACTAAATAAGATGAATTAATCATTGCATGACTAGGATAGAAAGCCTATATTCTCAATCCTTGCCATGAATGTCTCTCTTTATTAATTACTTTCTTAAATTACTTGCTTGATTTACTTTCTTGTCATTTATTTTCTTGTCCTCTTATCAAACTCAAACCCCCCTTGCATTTTCATAGCCAATAATTGAGCACTTCATTGCAATTCCTTGTGAGACGACCTGGAGTCTAAATACTCCGGTTAATTCTTATTTGGGGTTCGTTATTTGTGACACAAAACCCATATCTTAATTTGATGTGAGAATTGTTTGTTGGTTTGGGGCTATACTTGCAACGTAAATATTTTGTGAAATTCCTTACCCACAACAATTCTCGTCTATCAAATTAATGGTGCCGTTGCTGGGGAGTTGCAATGGTGTTATGTTATTGGTTATTGTATATATGTGAATATTGTGAATAGCTTGATTTTTGGATTGCTTGTTAGTTTTTGCTAGTTCTAGGACTTTGTTTCATTATTTCTTGTTAGCTTTTGTTTCTTATTTTTACTTTTCACTATGAATTCTCACTTTGGCCATGAGTGTGATTACAACTATGTTGTAAGAAATGGGAACTTCAATGAAGATGTGCATCAAGGATGGGATAATCAAAGGTGGGAGGAGACATATACATATGATCAATCCTTATGGCAACAACCTCTACCAATGCACTATGAAGAAGAGCCATTCTATGATGCATATCAATCCAATAGTTATGGTGAATCCCCTTGTGACTTCCAAGTACCACCACCATATGCCTATGAGCCATATCCTCAACATAGCCATCAACCATACTCACAAGCCACCTTTCACCAACCATCTTCATATGACCCTAATCCATATCCATCCTACCAACAACCATATGAGCCATATGAACCACACATAGAGCCACCACCATTCCAACATCAATATTTTCAAGAGCCACCCCTCCATATTATTACCAAGATAAACCACCTCCAATTTATGAAAATTTCCAACCACAAGATGAATACCACTTTCCACCACAACTTCCCATAGAAGAATACTCATGTCTTTCAATCCAAGAGTCATATGATCCTAATCATGATATCCAAGAAGAACAAGAGCCAAGGGATCATTTCAAGGAGACATTAGATCAATTTCAAGTAACCATGGAGTGTTTTGTGCAACAAATAGAAAGAATGGGAAATATTGAACCACCACAACCCTACCAAGAAGAACCACCTTCCAACTACAATACCCTTCCCTCAAACAATGAACCCTCTCTTCCACCATCACCTCCCGATGAAGCCTCTATGCTAGAATTAAGGGATCTTGAATCTCATCTCTTAAGGCGACACGAGGAGGATGAAAAGAAATTTGAGGAGTTAAGAGCAAAAACGGCTATCATGGTAGAAGCCATTAGCAACATAGTCTCATCCCGCCTAGCCTATGCGATCAAGGCACTTCCATTGTGGAATGTGGAGAAGCAACCAAGGAGCTTAGTGAGGGAGTGAACTTGAAGCTCCAAGGTGAATAAGAGGAGTTAAAGCAAGACATGCAACAAGAGGAGGAGGTAGAGATTATTAAAGAAGAGGAAGAAGTGGTTGAAGACTTAGGAGATGCGGAACCACCTTGGGAGTCTAAGATTGAAGAAAACCACTCCAAAATTATTGAAATTGATGCTAAGGAGGAATGTGCACAACCTCCAAGGCATATCTCTTATGAAGAATTGGATGGGATAGAACAAGAATTGAGTCCCCTTGGTGATGAAGATCAAGCATCAAGTCTTAGTGGTGAAGAATCCTTTGAACATGAAGAACCTTCCCCTATTGGATTTGATAGCAATGTGGAGGTAAATCTCTCTTGTCCTCCCATTTATGATTTGTGTAAGGGAAAAGGTTTGGATAAAATTGTTGAACAAAGGATTGAAATTAAGAGATCTTGTGGAGAGGTGAAAGTCCTTAGAAAAAGGAGGATGGGAATTGAATACGCCTTGTCAAGACCCTTGGAATCACCTATGCCTAGGTTGCCATCTACACCTTCATTTGAGTGGGTGAAACTCATTTCTATTAGCTTTATTATCCCACTTGAATATGGTTTACTTGAAACGGATGGCCAACTTAGGATGCTTTGTGGGATGAAGCGTAAAAGAAAGATGTTTCGTGGTTGGCGTTGCAAATCAAGACTCATTATGGTTGATGCATCAAACATGAGATATAAAGGTTGGAGTAGTGCTCACTTAGATGGGTCTAGGAGGATTGTTGGTCACTTTAAAGAGAATTCACCTTGCTCACCACCCAGATGGAGCTATGAGAGTCAACTTTAAGACGGGTGTGAAAACAAAGTGTGGGATCCCGGATCACACAAGGAAGACCAACTTTGGGAGTCCCAAACATTTGAAGAACTCCATCAACACTTGGTGCAATTGATAAGGAATCTTGAGGCACAATGGAGAACCAAGCATTGGTGGATGTTCCAAGATGGCTTCAAGCACAAGCCACCTTGATGAGGAGCTTCCCATAAGTCCAACTTAAGGACAATAAACAAAAGTGCTAGGTGGGAGACAACCCACCATGGTAAACTCTTTCCTTTTTCTCTTTTGTATATATTGGTAAAACTAGTTTAATTTCATGTTTTGAATTGCTTAGTTAAGTTTAATTGGGAGTCTAGTAGTTTAAATAAGGTTTTATGATGTTTTGGTAGCTGTTTGGAGGTTTGGAATGCTTGGATTGGTGCCAAAATATAGAAACATTTTTGAAAAACAGAGCACCACCCACGCGCACGCGCACTCCACGCGTACGCGTGAATCAAGCAATTTCGACCATCCACGCGGACGCGCCATGTACGCGTACGCGTGGATTGAATTTTTCCACTTCCCATACATTTTCCCGAGAGTTGTGCCTGGAGTGTGCCAACTTTGTGCCCAAAGGTACGCGCACGCGTACCTTGCGCGGACGCGCCACTCTCGAAATAACCCACTGACGCGCATGCGTGCCGCACGCGTACGCGCCGATTCCATTTCATCTATCCACGCTTATGCGCACATGACGCGCACACGTGGATTGTCCTGTTTCACTCACCTTTTTTTTCTTCTCCTCTTTCCATTTCTTTCCTTCTTCTCTCTTCTCTTCTTTTCCTTCCACCCTCCAATCATCATCCAACACTACCAAACATCATGTAACACCATTTTTTTCAGTTAGTTAGTTAGTTTAATTTTTGTTTTCCATTATAAGTATTGGATTACTAATCTTGTTTACCATTTACTGCTGCTTATTAAGGATAGGATGTTATTTTAACATCATTGTTGTTAATTGTACTTGTTGGATTTCTTTGTTGAGGTTGTATTTGGTTACTTGGTTTGGAATTTTTCATATTCAACACTTTTGAATACCAAGTACTTGTTACATTGCCTTCATGCATCTTAACTCTTTGAATTGCATGTTTTGGCCACAATGCATTCATCATCTATTGTTAGGCAATTGTACATTATCATTGCATTTTTTTAGGTGATGCTTGTTTATGGTTTACGCTTACTCACATCACTTATTCCATGCATTGAGATTGTAGAGTTGTGAATTTGGATCGAAAGCTTACCTAGTGACATATTTTTGAGCTTTTCAAGCTTTGTGGACCATGCATATTATGTGATTGATTTTCACTTCTATATTCTTTTTCCTAAGTTCCATAGCATCCATGTGTTTCACCTCTATGTCACTTAGGTGTTGCAACAACTTCAATATGTGTCATTGTTTGATGTGTGAGCTCTTTATACTATTTTGTTCACCAAGTTTACTTACACATCAATCAATGTCCATTCGTTATCCAATTTCACAATTGTTTGATTTTCGCTTGAATGCTTTTATGCTTCTTCACTACTTGTTAGGTTGCCTTAACCTACAAGTCTTTTAAAGTATCTCAAGCATACTAGAATGAGTGAAGTGCATATTTTCTTTTGTGTAATTGTGACATAACTTTTTGTACTAATGTGTGTGTTCTAAACCGCGCGCAATTTTAGAACCCACACACTTATTTTTCATCAATGTCACACTAATCCACTCACCCAATTCTAGTGATTCACCTCATTCCAACAATTCACGCTTCCTAGCTTTTGTATTTTCTCATCTTACGGTGTTTATTTAGTTTTTCATGATTGATGCACCATAAGCAAAAATGGAAGTGGAAGGAAGAACACGCAACAACCGGTTGACCTACCAGCTGAAGGTAGCAACTAGGAGAGTCGCCGTACCCCCTTGCTCATCTTTGGATGCACCGAGGACGGTGCAAACTTTTAAGTGTGGGGAGGTCGTCCGACCACTCGGCGTTTTTGGGTAACAAGTTTCTAATCCCAACACTTTTGCACTTCATTTTAGGATTTTTAGTTGTATTTTCTTATTTTGCATATGTATATATTAAGCTTAGTCAAAATCATGATATTTTCCAAGGATTTTATCTATAGGGCACCCCAATTGATTGAAAAAAAAATTTTTTTTTAGAACTTGCTTGAATTATATACTTTGTGGAACATGATTTTTGAGCTAAGAACACAAGCATGTGGGATTTGAGCCTAATTGTGTGGTTACATCATACATAACCACTTACTTTCATTCTTGTGTGCATTATTCTCTTCCTATGATTGTAATCTTTGATTTGTTTAATTCTATATGTCCATTATTTTATGTATACATGCATTTATATGATTGAGGCCATTGTTCAAATAGCTCACTTACCCAAATATCCTACCTTTTATCTTCCATTGATAACCAATTTGAGCCTATGCTTAACCCACTTATTCTTAATTGTAGCACATTACAAACCTAATTGAAAAATAATAAATATCCCTTGTTTGGATCTTTGATTAGCTTAGGCTAGTGAGAGTGCTTATCATTTGATTTTGGGAGAGTTGGGAACATTGGGTAGAGTTAAAAGTGTGTTTGTGTTTTTGTTGAAAAATTTTGGGAATTGGGTACACACTCGTGTATTAATCATGTGTAAACCATATGCATTGATGTTCTTGTATATATTTTAGTTTGAAAAAAAAAATGAAAAAAAAATAATACATATATAAAAGAAGAAAAAGAAAATATATAGAAAATAAAGAAAAAGAAAAGCAATAAAAAGGGGATAAAGTGCCCAAAGTGAAGTTCAATAATAATCAATGCATATGTGTGGCGATCAAAAAGAGAATGCATGAGTGTGTGAAAAAGTGAGAAATGGGTAGTTAGGTTTGTTTAGAATCGTATAGGTTGTCATAGGTTAGGTGGGAAGTTTAAGTTAATCAAAGATTCGAATTTCTAGCTCACTTGACCATATGCATCCTACCTTGACCCTAGCCCCATTACAACCTATGGGAAGTTCTCATGATATTTGTATGCATGCATGAAATAATTGTTGATTGTTAGATGAAAAACAAATCTTGGAAAGCATGATTAGGGGAGAATTGAGTGAATCAACCCCATACACTTGAGTGCCTAGAGCGGATACACATCCAGTGAGGGTTCGATCGCTCAATTACATGTTTCCACCCATGATCATCTCTTTTCTTGCAAGTTTGTAAAATCTTTTTAATAATTCAATTCAATTGTGGGTTGAGTGATTGCTATTGCCTTAGTCCTTGTGTTTGTATATGTATTCTTGGAAATTGATTTATTTTGACTAAGTGGATGCATTCATGTAGATAGATTGCATATAGATAGGTTGCATGTAGTTAGTTTGCATTGAATAAATGTTGATGTCCCTTTGCTTCTTTCTTGATTTTAGCATGAGGACATGCTTAGTTTAAGTGTGGGAAGATTTGATAAACCCCGATTTCGTGATTTATCTTATGCTTATTTTGGGGGATTTTATCACCTTTTCCCACATTTATTCAATGAAATAGCATGGTTTTGCAATACTTCCTTGATTTGTGCTTAAATGTGAAAACATGCATTTTAGGCCCTAAAATTGGTAATTTTAATTCACTTTAATTTCATTCGATGCCTTGATGTATTTGTTAAGTGATTTCAGGTTCATAGGGCAAGTATTGGATGGAAGAAGTGAGGAGAAAAGCATTCAAGCGGGAGAACAAATGAAGAAATGAAGGAACCGGAAAGCTGTCAAGCCCGACCTCTTCGCACTCAATTGACCATAACTTGAGCTACAGAGGTCCAAATGAAGCGGTTCCAGTTGCGTTTGAAAGCTAACATCCGGGGCTTCGAAATGATATAAAATTTGTCATATGTTACTTTGCGTCCAGGGGCGCGCACGTGCACTTTGTGCGCGCGCACCGATGCTGCCGTGGCCCACTAAAGTGAATTCGCCCCCAGCGAATTCTGAAGCACTTAGGGCCCAACCCAACTCATTTCTAATGCTATTTCATGCAGAATTCAAGCTTGGGCAAAGGGGGAGCAATTATTTTAGCCAATATGAGCCTTTAGTTAGATTTCTAAAGAGAGAAGCTCCCTCTTCTCTCTAGAATTAGGATAGGTTAATTTTCATCTTAGATCTAGGTTTAATTCATGCTTTGATTTACTTTTTCTTTACAATTTCTTGTTCCTCTACTCTTCCTCTCTCTAATTTTGTATTTCATTCTTGTAATTGCTTACTTTGTTGTTGATACACTCTTGTTCTTCCATTTTCCTTTAATGCAATTTATGATTCATGTTCCTTTATTGTTGATTTGATTTGTTGTTGTTTAATTCCTTGCAATTGAGTAGTGTAGATTTACTTTCCTTGCTATTTTGCTATGCTTTCCATTTGTAGCCACCAAGTGTTTGACAAAATGCTTGGTTGGGCCTTAGAGTAGATTTTGAGCATTCTTGGCTTGGAAAGAGTAATTAGGCAATCGTGAGTCATGAAAACCCAACTCATGTTGGTGATCTAGAGTTGTTAGCTAGTATTGTTTCCATTGACACTAATCTTTTGCTAATTTAATTAGTGAGTTGATTAGGACTTATGGAAGATTATTTCCATTGACGCTAATCTTTTGCTAGTTTAATTAGTAAGTTGGTTAGGACTTTTGGATTGAGATTAACTAGTCTCGTTAGACTTTCTCCCTCTTTGTTGGAGTTGACGTAATGAGATAAATTCTTGTTTATTATTGTGACATGATTAGTTAATCTTGTTTGACATTCTCCCTATTTGTTGGAGTTAACTAAATAAGATGAATTAATCATTGCATGACTAGGATAGAAAGCCTATATTCTCAATCCTTGCCATGAATGTCTCTCTTTATTAATTACTTTCTTTAATTACTTGCTTGATTTACTTTCTTGTCATTTATTCTCTTGTCCTCTTATCAAACTCAAACCCCCCTTGCATTTTCATAGCCAATAATTGAGCACTTCATTGCAATTCCTTGTGAGACGACCCGAAGTCTAAATACTCCGGTTAATTCTTATTTGGGGTTCGTTATTTGTGACACAAAACCCATATCTTAATTTGATGTGAGAATTGTTTGTTGGTTTAGGGCTATACTTGCAACGTAAATATTTTGTGAAATTCCTTACCCACAACAATTCTTGTATCATAGGGCAGGTGGTGCACAAAATTGTGATCTCTAAAACGGCGCCAACAGCTTGGTACGCACGAATGTAATCTCAACTCTTTGTCACAACTCCGCACAACTAACCAGCAAGTGCACTGGGTCGTCCAAGTAATAAACCTTACGTGAGTAAGGTTCGATCCCACGGAGATTGTCGGCTTGAAGCAAGCTATGATCATCTTGTAAATCTCAGTCAGGCAGATTCAAATGGTTATGGGATTTTGATAATTAAATATAAATAAAATATAAAATAGGATAGAAATACTTATGTAATTCATTGGTGAGAATTTCAGATAAGCATATGGAGATGCTTTACTCCTTCTGAATCTCTGCTTTCCTACTGTCTTCATTCAATCATTCATACTCATTTCCATGGCAAGCTGTATGTTGGGAGATCACCGTTGTCAATGGCTACCATCCGTCCTCTCAGGGAAAATGGAACAAATGCACTGTCACCGTACGGCTAATCATCTGTCGGTTCTCGATCATGTTGGAATAGGATCCATTGATCCTTTTGCGTTTGTCACTATGCCCAACACTCGCGAGTTTGAAGCTTGTCACAGTCATCCCTTTCCAGATCCTACTCGAAATACCACAGACAAGGTTTAGACTTTCCGGATCTCAGGAATGGCTGCCAATAATTCTAGCCTATACCACGAAGGTTTTAATCTTTGATTAGAAACCCAAGAGATACACATTCAAGCTTGTTTGCATGTAGAATGGAAGTGGTTGTCAGGCATGCGTTCATAGGTGAGAATGGTGATGAGTGTCACATAATCATCACATTCATCATGTTCTTGTGTGTGAATGAATATCTTAGAGAAGAAATAGGCTTGAGTTGAATAGAAAAATAATAGTACTTTGCATTAATTCATGAGGAACAGCAGAGCTCCACACTTTAATCTATGGGGTGTAGAAACTCCACCGTGAAAAATACATAAGAACAAAAGGTCTAGGCATGGCCGTGAGGCCAGCCCCCAAAACGTGATCAAGAGATCAAAAGATGAACTAAAGATGAAAAGATGAACTAAAGATAAAAAGATAATAGCAAAAGGTCCTATTTATAATGAACTAGTAACCTAGGGTTTACAGAAATGAGTAAATGATGCAGAAATCCACTTCCGGGCCCACTTGGTATGTGCTTGGCCTGAGTGTTGAAGCTTTCATATGTAGAGACTTTTCTTGGAGTTAAACGCCAGCTTTGGTGCCAGTTTGGGCGTTTAACTCCAGCTTTTATGCCAGTTTTGGCGTTTTGACACCATAATTTTTATGCTGACTTGGAACGCCGGTTTGGGCCATCCAATCTCGGGAAAAGTATGGACTATTATATATTTCTGGAAATTCCAGGATGTCTACTTTCCAACGCAATTAAGAGCGCGTTAATTGGGCTTCTGTAGCTCCAGAAAATCCACTTCGAGTGCAGGGAGGTCAGAATCTAACAGCATCTGCAGTCCTTTTTCAGCCTCTTAATCAGATTTTTGCTCAGGTACCTCAATTTCAGCCAGAAAATATCTAACATGACAGAAAAACACACAAACTCATAGTAAAGTCCAAAAATATGAATTTTGAATAAAAACTAATAAAAATATACTAAAAAGTAATTAAAACATACTGAAAACTACCTAAAATCTCTTCCTCAGTCATGAAACTTTGAGTGGTCTTAGTTAGATCAGAGATTATGGTTGCTAAGTCAGATTGGCTCTGCTTAGAATCCTCTGTCTGTTGCTGAGAAGATGATGAAAAAAACTTGCTATTACTAAACCTATTTCTTCCATCATTACTGTTGTTGAAGCCTTGTTGAGGCCTCTGTTGGTCCTTCTATGAGAGATTTAGATGATTTTTCCATGAAGGATTATAGGTGTTTCCATAGGGTTCTCCCATGTAATTCACTTCTTCCATTGCTGGGTTCTCAGGATCATAAGCTTCTTCTTCAGATGAAGCTTCTTTGGTACTGCCTGTTGCTGCTTGCATTCTAGACAGACTCTGAGAAATCATATTGACTTGTTGAGTCAATATTTTATTCTAAGCCAATATGGCATTCAGAGTATCAATCTCAAGGACTCATTTCTTCTAATTTGTCCCATTATTCACAGGATTCCTTTCAGAAGTGTACATGAATTGGTTATTTGCAACCATTTCAATGAGTTCCTGAGCTTCTGCAGGCGGCTTCTTCAGATAAAGAGATCCTCTAGCAGAGCTGTCCAATGACATCTTGGACAGTTCAGACAGACCATTATAGAAGATACCTATGTTGCTCCATTCTGAAAGCATGTCAGAAGGACACCTTCTGATCAACTGCTTGTATCTTTCCCAGGCTTCATAGAGAGATTCACCTTCCTTCTGTCTGATGGTTTGGACTTCCACTCTAAGCTTACTCAATTTTTGAGGTGGAAAGAATTTGGCCAGAAAGGCACTGACCAGCTTTTCCCAAGAGTTCAGGCTTTCCTTAGGTTGTGAACCCAACCATATTCTAGCTCTATCTCTTACAGCAAAGGAAAAAAACATAAGCCTGTAGACCTCAGGATCAACCCCATTGGTCTTGACAGTGTCACAGATTTGCAAAAATTCAGCCAAAAACTGATGAGGATCTTCCAGTGGAAGTCCGTAAAACTTGCAATTCTATTGCATCAGAGAAAATAATTGAGGCTTAATCTCAAAGTTATTTGCTCCAATAGCAGGGATAGAGATGCTTCTCCCATAGAAGTCGGGAGTAGGTGCAGTAAAGTCACCAAGCACCTTCCTTGCATTGTTGGCATTGTTGTTATTTTCAGCTGCCATGTCTTCTTCTTGTTTGAAAATTTCTGTTAGGTCCTCTCCAGAGAGCTGTGCTTTAGCTTATCTTAGCTTTCTCTTCAAGGTCCTTTCAGGTTCAGGATTAGCTTCAACAAGAATGCCTTTGTCTTTGCTCCTGCTCATATGAAAGAGAGAAGAAGAAAGTATGGAATCCTTTATGTCACAGTATAGAGATTCTTTGAGATGTCAGAGGAAAAGAAGAATAGAAGGAGGTAGAGAGGAGAGAATTCGAACATATCAAGAGGGAGAGAGTTCGAATTGCACATTAAGGAGGAGTGTTAGTCCCATAAATAGAAGGATGTGAGAAGGGGGGAAGAATTTTCGAAGTTAATTTTAAAAAAAATTGAAATAATTAAAAGAAATTTTGAAAAATTGGTTGATGATTTTCGAAAATTAAAATTGAGAAAGTAATTAAGTGATTTTGAAAAAGATTTTGAAATTAGAACTCAAAAAGATATGATTGAAAATTATTTTGAAAAAGATGTGGTTGAGAAGATATGATTGAAAAAATATGATTGAAAACAATTTAAAAAGATTTGATTTTAAGATTAATGACTTGGCTAACAAGAAATTTAAAAGATATGATTCTAAAATTCAAATATTGAACCTTTCTTAACAAGGAAGAAATTTTTGAATCAAATCACTAATTGTTAGCAAGGATTTTCGAAAATAGTAAAAAAAATGGAAAAGATTTGATTTTGAAAAGATATGATTGAAAAGATATGATTTGAAAAAGTTTTGATTTTGAAAAATTATGAAAATTTGAAAAAGATTTGAATTAAAAGAAAAATCTTTCCTCCTGTGCCATCCGTTAAACGCCCAGAATGGTATCCATTCTGGCATTTAACGCCCAAAATACTACCTTTTTGGGCGTTTAACGCCCAACCAGGTACCCTGGCTAGCGTTTAAATGCCAGTTTTCCTTCCTCACTGGGCGTTTAGAACGCCCATCTTTTTCTCTGTAATTCCTCTGCTGCATGTTCTGAAACTTCAATTCTCTGTATTATTGACTTGAAAAGACATAATTTTGAATTTTTTTTTGGATTTTTAATGATGAGGAACAATCAAAATGCAACTTAATCATGGAAAACTAAGATAAAATAAACAATGCATGCAAGACACCAAACTTAGAAATTTTCATATTAGAGACACTAACAAATTGAGAATGCATATGAAAAACAACAAAACACACAAAACAAGAGAATTTAAAGATCAGAGCAAGGAAATCATCAAGAACAACTTGAAGATTAATGAAGAACATAATGCATATATTCGAAAAATGCAAGAAAAAGAAAAACATGCAATTGACACCAAACTTAAAATTTGACACTAGAGTCAAACAAGAAACACACATTATTTTTTATTTTTATGGTTTTATTTATTATTTTTTTGTATTTTTTTTGAAAATTATTTAAAATAAGAAATTCAAAATTCTTAATGAGAATTCCAGGAATTATGCAATGTTAGTCTAAAACTCCGGTCCAGGAATTAGACATGGGTTACTAGCCAGCCAAGCTTTCAATGAAAGCTTCGGTCCAAAACACTAGACATGGCCAATGGCCAGCCAAGCTTTAGCAGATCATTATATTTAACAGTAAGATTGATAGAAATCAACAAGCTCTTGTGATGATAAGTTGAAACTGCGGTCCAAAAGATTAGACATGGCTTTACAGCCAGCCAGACTTCAACAGATCATCATGAAACTCTAGAATTCATTCTTAAAAACTCTAAAGAACAGAATAGAAAATTTTTTTTCAAAAATAAATAAAAGTTAAAAAGCTTAAACATAAAATAAAAGTACCTAATCTGAGCAACAAGATGAACCGTCAGTTGTCCAAACTCAAACAATCCCCGGCAACGGCGCCAAAAACTTGGTGCACGAAATTGTGATATCTAAAACGGTGCCAACAACTTGGTACGCACGAATGTAATCTCAACTCTTTGTCACAACTCCACACAACTAACCAGGAAGGGCACTGGGTCGTCCAAGTAATAAACCTTACGTGAGTAAGGGTCGATCCCACGGAGATTGTCGGCTTGAAGCAAGCTATAGTCATCTTGTAAATCTCAGTCAGGCAGATTCAAATGGTTATGGGATTTTGATAATTAAATATAAATAAAATATAAAATAGGATAGAAATACTTATGTAATTCATTGGTGAGAATTTCAGATAAGCGTATGGAGATGCTTTGCTCCTTCTGAATCTCTGCTTTCCTATTGTCTTCATTCAATCATTCATACTCCTTTCCATGGCAAGCTGTATGTTGGGGGATCACCGTTGTCAATGGCTACCGTCCATCCTCTCAGTGAAAATAGTCCAAATGCGCTGTCACTGCACGGCTAATCATCTGCGGTTCTCGATCATGTTGGAATAGGATCCATTGATCCTTTTGCGTCTATCATTACGCCCAACACTCGCGAGTTTGAAGCTCGTCACAGTCATCCCTTCCTAGATCCTACTCGGAATACCACAGACAAGGTTTAGACTTTCCGGATCTCAGGAATGGCGGCCAATAATTCTAGCCTATACCACGAAGATTTTAATCTTAGATTAGAAACCCAAGAGATACACATTCAAGCTTGTTTGCATGTAGAGCGGAAGTGGTTGTCAGGCACGCGTTCATAGGTGAGAATGGTGATGAGTGTCATATAATCATCACATTCATCATATTCTTGTGTGCGAATGAATATCTTAGAGAAGAAATATGGTTGAGTTGAATAGAAAAACAATAGTACTTTGCATTAATTCATGAGGAAAAGCAGAGCTCCACACCTTAATCTATGGGGTGTAGAAACTCCACCGTGGAAAATACATAAGAACAAAAGGTCTAGGCATGGCCGTGAGGCCAGCCCCCAAAACGTGATCAAGAGATCAAAATATGAACTCAAGATGAAAAGATGAACTAAAGATGAAAAGATAATAGCAAAAGGTCCTATTTATAATGAACTAGTAACCTAGGGTTTACAGAAATGAGTAAATGATGCAGAAATCTACTTCCGGGCCCACTTGGTGTATGCTTGGGCTGAGCGTTGAAGCTTTCATTTGTAGAGACTTTTCTTGGAGTTAAACGCCAGCTTTGGTGCCAGTTTGGGCGTTTAACTCCAGCTTTTATGCCAGTTCTGGCATTTTGACACCAGAATTTTTATGCTGACTTGGAATGACAGTTTGGGCCATTAAATCTCGGACAAAGTATAAACTATTATATATTGCTAGAAAGCCCAGGATGTCTACTTTCCAACGCAATTAAGAGCGCTCCAATTGGGCTTCTGTAACTCCAGAAAATCCACTTCGAGTGTAGGGAGATCAGAATCCAACAGCATCTGCAGTCCTTTTTCAGCCTCTTAATAAGATTTTTACTCAGGTCCCTCAATTTTAGCCAGAAAATACCTGAAATCACAGAAAAACACACAAACTCATAGTAAAGTCTAAAAATCTGAATTTTGAATAAAAACTAATAAAAATATACTAAAAAGTAATTAAAACATACTGAAAACTACCTAAAGACAATGCCAAAAAGCGTATAAATTATCCGCTCATCAGCAGGCATTCATCATATGCATTTTCTATCTGTTTGTATGCTTTGACTACTTATAATGGCTTGCCTATTTGTATAACATGCCTAATTGCTATTCGAATTATTTGCTTTATATGCTTCTACCTGTGATTTCCTTGCATTGTATATTACCTGTGTTTTCTACTGGGATTGATGAGGTTCGAAAGGCGGTGGCGTTGGGATCGCATGGAGGATAGGTTGGTGAAGGCTGTGGGACAGCGGTGTTTGGTTAGATTAGAAGTCCCCTAAGATAGAGTACCCTGTTTACATATAATTATGCTTATTTGTTTTAGAATGCTTTAAGTTTGAACTCTTGTGATGGCTATGGAGCTTAGGATTGCCTTTGGTGTCCCGGGGTCTTATATCCTACATCAATGGGCACTGTTACCATACTGAGAACCTTCGGTTCTCATACCATATTTTTGTTATATTTTCAGATGCAGGTCGCAACCCACCTCGGTGAGTTGTCTGGTTGGTGACAGAAGTAGAGGATCCGGATATCTGTTTGAGTCTTTTTGGCTTATTTTGTATATGTCTCTCACTTTTGTATTTTGTTTTGCCTAGAGGCTTGTTTTTGAGAGAACAAAACTTGTATAAGCTATTTTTACTGTCCGGTTCTGTATATCTGTATATGGCTAGCCGGCTTAAACTTCACGAGCCGTGGCTAGTTTCCTATAATATTATATACTTATCATTTGATATATTTTATCTATTTCTTATGCCATTAAGATAGTAGCTTCGTTAGTATATTTTGCGCTTTTAAAATCCAATTTTTGAGCTATATTCTTCATCGGGCTTCTAGATTATATTAATTCTTTCTATATATTATATGTATGAGTGATAAACCCCTTTTGTAGGGTTTATCTTGTGCTTAATTTAGGTGATTTTATGACCTTTTACCCACATTTATTCAATGAAATAGCATGGTTTCATGATTGTCTCCCAATTTGTGCTTAAGTGTGAAAACATGCTTTCTAGGTCCTTAATTAGCTAAATTTAATTCACCTTTGATTCCACTAGATGCCTTGATTTGTTTGTTAAGTGATTTCAGGTTGAAAAGGCTAGAAATGGATCAAAGGAATGGAAAGAAAAGCATACAAAGTGGAGAAATCATGAAAAGCCAAAGATTTGGAAAAAGTCCATGGACACGCGCACGCACTATGCGCTTATGCGCGGATTGCGAAATGCTCCAGGGACGCATATGCGCGCTGTGTGCGTACGCGCCGAAAGTCGCACGTGATTTTTAAAGAAGAACTTGTGCCTGGCGATTTTGTAGGGTTTCTGGCCCCACTTGGAGCTGAGTTTTTGGCGGAAAAAGCTTTAAAAGACCAAGGATTGAAGGGGAATGCATCATTCACACACTTAGCATCATTTGACACATATTAGGATTAGTTTTAGTTTAGTTTTAGAGAGAGAAGCTCTCTCTTCTCTCTAGAATTAGGATTAGGTTTTAGGTCTAGATTAGAATTTCTTAGATCTAGTTTAATTTCAGGCTTTGATTTAATTTTCTTTTATCAATTCTTCTTCTTCTACCTTTCCTCTCTCTAGTTTTGCTTTTAATTCATGTAATTCTCTACTTTTATATTGATGCACTTTTGTTCTTTCCTTTTCCTTTTAATACAATTTATGTTTTCATGTTCCTTTATTGTTCATTTGATTTGTTGTTGTTTAATTCCTTGCAATTGAATAGTGTAGATTTACTTTCCTTGCAATTTTACTATGTTTTCCTTTTATGCCTTCCAAGTATTTGATAAAATGCTTGGAAGGATTTTAGAGTAGATTTTAGTGCTCTTGATTTGGGAAGGTAACTTAGGAACTCTTGAGTTACTAATGTCCAAGTGATTGACGATTGGGAGCCATTAACTCTAGATCTCACTAATTGATTTAGTGGAGAACTAGGACTTATGGACTTGGATTGACATAGCTCACTTGACTTTCCTCTACTATTAGTTAGGGGTTAACTTAGTGGGGTTGGTCCTTGCCAATTCTCATGTTGTGGTTAGTGATTAGGATAGAGATCCTTGACCACCAGACTTTGCCAAGACCTCTTTAGTTGCTAGTTTATTTTTCATTGCCATTTACATTTCTTGTCTCTTATTCCAAAAACCCTAAAATATACCTCATGACCAATAACAAGACACTTTATTGCAATTCCTAGGGAGAACGACTCGAGGTTTAAATACTTCGGTTTATAGATTTTAGGGGTTTGTACTTGTGACAAACAAGTTTTTGTATGAAAGGATTATTTGTTGGTTTAGAAACTATATTGCAACGAGACTTCATTTGTGAATTCTAAGCCGTCAAAGATCCGATCATCAAAATGGCGCCGTTGCCGGGGAATTGCAATGGTGTTGTGTTATTGGTTATTGTATATATATGAATATTGTGAATAGCTTGATTTTTGGATTTCTTGTTAGTTTTTGCTAGTTTAGGATTTTGTTTCATTATTTTTCTATTAGCTTTCGAATTTTATTTTCTCTTTTCACTATGAATTCTCACTTTGGCTATGAGTTTGATTACAACTATGTTGTAGAAAATGAGAGCTTTAATGAGGATGTGTATCAAGGATGTGATAACAAAAGGTGGGAGGAGCCTTATGCATATGATCAATCTTCATGGCAACAACCTCCACCAATGCACTATGAAGAAGAGCCATTCTATGATGCATATCAACCCAATGGCTATGGTGAATCCCCTTGTGACTTTCAAGAACCACCACCATATGCCTATGAGTCATATCTTCAACATCAATGAGCTTAGAATTGTCGTAATCTCTGATTAACCTTTGCTTTACGACGCGAGGTAAAGTTTAGGCTAATTAGAGTGTTACTGTCTCCCCGATCCATAAGTCGCCTGTCCTTTATGTGGACACCATCGGACAATGGGATTGGGTATCTCATGAGCCGAGCTTCCTGAGAGAGGGGATCAAAGCCCAGAGAGAAGGAAAGAAACTTTTCATTGATGGCTGCGTCTTCATTTTAATGTTACTATATTTTCATGAATCGAAGTTCCCTCGACCATAAGCAGATGACGCTCTCGGGCCACCACAGGTGGCCTATTGGACACGGAGGAGGCTGCTCGAATGGATTGCTTTGGAAACAACTAATGAAATGGTAAATAAAAAAAATT
The DNA here is from genome assembly GCF_003086295.3 of Arachis hypogaea. Taxonomy (NCBI): domain Eukaryota; kingdom Viridiplantae; phylum Streptophyta; class Magnoliopsida; order Fabales; family Fabaceae; genus Arachis; species Arachis hypogaea. The sequence goes on from NC_092048.1 coordinate 114,505,347, forward strand.
TCTCTTGAAATTTTGGTTCAGATGCGTCTACTACTAACTAAATAAGTTTATGTTTTAGGAACTTGTGAAGAGAGCAGAATTGAGGGGAGGAGGAAAAGAAAACCGTTTTTCTAAAGGGGGAAAAGAAGGAAAAGAAGAAGAAAGAAACAAAAAAAATTGAGAAAACGTCGTCAAATAAAAGAAAACAACCACAAAAGGTGGCGAAAAAACAATCCAAAATAAAAAATATTATTCTGACAGATTCGAAAAGCAAAACTGAATCTAAAGACGAGTAAGTTTCAAAAATGATTATTTTCGGTTCATTGCTACGTTTATTTGAGGTTCATTTGGCTTAGTCTTGCTTGTATTTGTTGAAAATTGTTCATGTGTGCTTGTTAAGTTAATTACAGCTCTAATATTTGTCTTTGGTATACATTCGATGTGTTCTTCTTGATGATTGACTCTATTTGACTACTTGTTCAAATCTGAAATAAATTCGGTTCATTTATTTTTTAACTATGGTTCATCCTGGTTTTAAGTGAAAACTTATTATATTAATTTTCAGAAGTGAAAAAGTAGAGGAGATGACTGCTAAAAAAAAAAATGTAGAACTGGAAAAAAGAGAACAAAGAGAAAAAATGATGGAGCTTTAAAAACAAATATTACTCCGGATGACTCGACAGATGCACGATATGATTTATCGCAGACGTAAGATCTAGTTTCTTATACAAAGTTCTTTTTCTTTCTCTGCTAACTTTTCCTAAAACTTCATATAATTTCTTTGGATTTACTGAATAATATTTATTTTTTTGCTTAGCCTGCCGACTGTAATTTGGGCAACGAACCTGTGTTACAAACACAGACAAGCTCGATATCGTCTGTAAATGCACCAAGCAATACCAAGTAATTCTTCTTAACTTTTAGTTACATCTTGTGTTTTTAATTAGAATATATTGGTTGATGATTTACTCCTGAAATCCCTGGTTACAACTTTTAGAACAAAGAATTGAATGAAAAATAGAGTTTACTTTAGGTTCAAATATGGAGTAAATTCGGTTCATTTGTAGGTTTAATTGAGGTTCATTTGAATCCAAAAATAAATTTGATATGTTTTTAATCCTCTACTTTTAATCTTAGTTGATGATTTTAATTTGATATATTTTTTATTAGGAAAAATACCCCTGAAACCCTGGTGGCAGTTTTTAGAAGAAAGAAATGACATGAAAAAAAAAAAGAAAAAACAAAGTTTACAACCTCCAACTATGTAAGTTGAAATATTTACGTTGGCCTTTTAGATTTAGGTAATAATTTTTGTTTAATTGTTAGTAGCACTACACCTGATCCTCAACTATAAATCATTGCTGTTGGAGAAGAAACTCATTCTCAAACTTTGGATATGTGAGGAGCTTTCGGTTTCTCAGTTCCTATTCTAATCATTCAACATTAACTTCTTCCTTGTTTACCTTCCTTAGAGTTCCTATTGTAGTGTTTCTTCCAAGTTCTCTTGTGGAAGAGATAATAAAAGTCAAAAGACCTTTAACTATGTCCCTTTGGAAAGTCAAACAGAAGAAGCTTCTGTTAATGAGTAAGTTGTACTTAAAATTATTTCTATTAGTTTTAATGGTATAGGATAATAATTTCAAGTCATTATTTAACTCTTTTCTATTTAATGTAGTAGCCCTCTGGAACCAAAACAACAACCCTATGAAGAACCTCCGGTAAGGCAATTGGAATAAGAAGCACCTCTTGATGTGTAAGTTTTACTTAAAATCTTTTTTTATTGGTTTTGATGGTATATAATAGTAATTTTGGTTTATTCCTTAGTTTATTTGAGGTTCATTTGAATCCAGATATGAATTCGTTGTGTTTTTTTTATGATTGAGTCTAAATTACTGCTTGTTCAAATTTGGAGTAATTTTGGTTCATTACATAGTTTATTTGAGGTTCATTTGAATCCAGAAATGAATTCGATATGTTATTCTTGATGATTGAGCTTTTTTAACTGCTAATTCAAATATAAAGTAAATGGAGCAAGAACCTCCACTGAATGTGTAAGTTTATATTAATATCCTTTTTATTAGTTTTGATGTTATATAATAATGCTTTTTCATTATTACTTAAAACTTTCCTCTGTCGTCTTGCAGTTCTCCCTGTCCTCGGCATTAGGAAGATGATGCACCTTCCTTAAGCCTTGGCAATGGCATAAGTCCCCCGACCTCTCAACCGACTCCACCGACCTCTCAACCAATAGTAACACAATTTGAAATGTTGGTAGAGGCAGTGATGGATGCTGGGGTGACAACAGCATTGCAATATGCTAAGGAAATGAGTGTGGAGCCAAGTTTGAGCACACATGAAGGGTTCAAGACTCCGGTGAAAGAAAAAGAAATAACAGAGTTAAGGGAGAAATGTTATCATTTGATGACACAATTAAAGGTTTACAAAGATACAACCAATGAATATGACACGATATTCTTGTTGGACCATGAAGCGCATTTGGAGGGGGCTAGATTCCACTTCATGTCTCTAACGTCCGGACAAGATGTAGAAAATATGGTAAAATCTTTGCCTATTACGTTAACATTAATGATTTTTCTAAAAATTTTTATACCCATATATCTAATAAATTTTCTTCCTATAGGTGGTCTGATAAAACATTATTTTATGGTCTATATTATGTTTAATTGTGTGGTTTTATCAAATCTTTACCCACTTATTCATATGATTAGCATGTATTTACAACTCCTTCCAAAAATTACTCCATGGTTGAAAACTTTCTTCCTAGAGACCTTTAATTATGTATTTTAATTCTCCTTTATTCCATTCGATGTCGTGATCTGTGTGTTAAGTGTTTCAGGCTTTATAGGGCATGAATGACTTGGAAATTGGAGAGGAGGCTTGCAAAAATGGAAGAAACACAAGAAATTAAGGAGATGACCAGCGAGAAGCGACGCGGACGCACGGCTCACGCAAAATAGAGGAAATTGCAGTGACGCGCTCACGTGCCTGACGCGAACGCATGGATTTGAAACTGCACAAGTGATGCGAACGCATGGATGACGCGATCGCGTGATGTGCGCGATCTGCAGAATTTGCAGAATTCGCTGGGGGCAATTTTGGGCCATGTTTTGACCCAGTTTTCGGCCTAGAAAAGCAGATTAGAGCCAGGAAACATGCAGAGACGAGAGGAGACATTCATTCCGCATAATTTTAGTTTTTAGATCTGAATTTACTCCTCCTCTAGGTTTCTCTCTTTACACATTCTTAGTTCTTAGGATTTTGTTTTTATTGCTTTTTGGATTGGGATATTGAGAAGAGTTATTACCTTCGCCAAGACTTCATCATTCTAGTTTGTTTTTCCTTACTTGTCACTTACTCTTTCATATCCTTAATTTGTTCAGAATTACTATTGGATTATTTTTAGAATTTATTAATACAAGAACTGTTTTTATTTTTAATTGATCTTTTTGATTATTATTTATCATGTCTTTCTTTATTTCCCTTTCTTATTTTGTGAAGTTTACATTCATAATGAGCGAGTAGTTCCCTAACTTGATTGGGAGTAGATTGAAAGGAGAACCTTGAGTTGGAATGCTCAAGAGTAAAATTGTAATTGGGTTTATTGTTGGGTCGCCCTCTAGTCACTAACACTAATCCTTCCCAAGGAAGAGGATTAGAACTTATGAATAGAAACAGACTTCCAACTTGCTTGACTTTCCTCTACCTAGTAGAGGATAACTAAGCAGAATAACCTTCAATTATCAATTAATCTCGGGAGAACTCCAACAAGGATAGCCTTTCCGACTAATCTACTCCCGGTCAAGATTTTTATTTAAATTACATAAATTCTCTGATTTAATTTCCTATTAACAAACTCAAAACCATTTTTTTTGAAAACATCTGATTAATAAAATAGCACATCTTTCTGCAACTCGTTGGGAGACGACCTGGAATTCATACTCCCAGTATTTTAATTCTAATTTTGTGACAACCCTTCTAAATTGATAAGTGATTTTTTGTTGGTTAAGAACTGTACTTGCAACGTATCTCCTATAATAATTTCTTGACCCGCCAATTTCCGTCACGTCAATTTTTGGCGCCGTTGCCGGGGAGTTGCAATAGAGTGCTAAGTTATTGATTGGAATTTATTTATTTGCATTTTATTTTATTTTGTTACTATGAGCTGCATGTTTCTTTTATTAAATGACGCGTTCACTTCCTGATCCAAGCTTGCCAGTATTCGATCCTGAGATTGAAAGAACTATTTCACGTATAAGGCAAGCTCGGCGTCAGTTAGTCCTCTCCGAGGGCGAATCTGAAACGTCATATAAGGAAGAAACAAGCTCCCTTTCTACTGATTCGATTGATTTATGTGCAGGTGACATGGCAGCACCTAGGAGAGTTACTATCCAGGAAGCTGGAGCCCCTGATTTTACAATGCAACCGTTTCAAGCGCATCACCCAGCGGTGGCTGCAGATTTTGAAATAAAGACTGCACCTACTCAACTTGATGCCTAAGTTTCATGGCTTACTTGCTCAAGAGCCTATCAAGCATCTTAGAAATTTCTAAGCAGCCTGTTCTACTGTCAGGCGTGATGGTGCAGATGAAACTTCTATTTTATTAAAAGCCTTCCCATTCTCTCTTGAAGGAAAGGCGAGAGAGTGGTACTACACTCAACCCGCAGCAACTGTTTCTGACTGGGATACGCTTAGAAGAGAATTTTTAGAAAAATTCTTTCCAGCTGAAGTTACTGATAAACTGAGGAAAGACATTTCCATGATGATAATTCAGTGTATTGATGATAATTCAGAAGGATAGAAAAGTTGGAAAACTAACATGAAATTATCAATAGTGCAAGTTATTAACTAGGGGATCAAAAGGAATAAGAATGCTAGCCCGGGCAGTCATGAATTGGTTTAGTTGTAGCCAAGTAAGGTAAAATAGTAAGTTTCCAAACTCAATACATAAAAATAATTTGCAGAAAAATGGGTAGCATTTCAGCTAAAATTGGATGTTCCCGAGTAATAAACAGCAAGAAAAACAGTTCATATGAGATAAAAAGAAATGCTGCAAAGAGTCATAAACAGTAAGAACAGTAAAGAACAGTCTAATATCAGCATGAAACATTAAGGAATAGCATATGAACAGTATTAACATCACAGCCAGATCAAAATTGCAGAATAGGGAAAACGAGTAACAAGAACGGCGCAATTATCAGGCTTAAATCTACTAACCACCTAAAATCCACTACAAACATGCATCTCTAACTATCCTATTCTAAACAAAAATTGAAAAACTAACTAAGAAATTGAAAAGAGGAATCGCAATATGGCGGAACCTGGTGTGTAGAAGGACAAATGTATGGAACAGAGATAAGGGCAGAGAGATGATGGTGGTGACGCGGCGGCGCTGGGAGGGAGCAAGACGGCACGGTAATGGAGCAGGGGCGGGTTGGGGGTTGGGGTTTGGGTTGGGTGAGGTGGTAGAGGAAGGAAGAAGGGGGTGAGGGTTGTGGGGGCTGTGGTGGTGGGTTACGGCGGTCAGAGGTTGGCCGCGGTAGGGGGGAGGGGGCAGTGGCGGAGGAGGGCGACGGTGGGTGAGAGGGAAGGTTGGGAGTGGTGGAGGAAGAAAAGAAAGAAGAGAAGGAGAGAGAGGGTGATTTTCGGCAATGGGGTGCGGTGGTGGGGATGGCGCGGTGGTCGGCGGTGGTAGCTGGAAGTGTTGGTGGTTGGGTGGCAGAGGAGGGAGGGGTTGCAGAGAAGAGAAGGAGAAAGGGGGTATGGGCGACGCGATGGGGTTAGGGTTCGCGTGACTTGGGGTTAGTGGATTCAAATCCACGCGAACGCGTGGGGCACGCGATCGCGTGACTAGGGTGAAATGGGTTCGACACGGTCGCGTGATTGACGCAGTCGCGTGGGTTGGGTAAAAGATGGGTGACGCGGACGCGTGAGGTACGCGACCGCGTCGCTGAAAATTGTGCTAGACGCACACTTCCAGTGTTGTTTCAGCGCAACTCTCTATCTCCATTTAGGGGGCCATAATATCCACGCGACGCGGACGCGTCGCTCACGCTTTCGCGTGGGATGAGTGTTTTGCAAGTGACGCGTTCGCGTCAGGGACGCGAACGCGTGGGCCGTTTGTGCTAAACGCACACCAGCTGCACGATTCCAGCCCAACTTTCTGGGCGTTGGATCTTTACGCCGATTTCCTTCTCACGTTCACGCGTGGCCTGCGCGCTCGCATGGGGTGATTTTTTTTATGCAATTTTGCAGTATGCAATGCTAATGCAAACGCTATGAATAATATCCAGGTTCAATGAAAATAAAACAATATATAAAAATAAATAAAATGAAATAAAATTGAAACAGGAACGATCATACCATGGTGGGTTGTCTCCCACCTAGCACTTTTAGTTAAAGTCCTTAAGTTGGACATTTGATGAGCTTCCTGCTATGGTGGCTTGTGCTTAAATTCATCTAGAAATCTCCACCAATGTTTGGAATACCAACAGCCTCCGGGGTCCCAAACTAGGCATGTAAAGCTTTTGAGCAGTTTCAAATAGATTCTCAGGCTCCCGGGGTGACGAATGTCAGAATAGATTCTAGGATCCCAAACTTTGCTTTTAAATCCGCCTTTGTCTTGATCTATATTCTTCCATCCGGGCGGTTTAGGAATTGTATTCTCACCAAGATGACCAAACGCCTTCCGAGACCTATTCAATTGAACTTGATACCAATCCGTGCACTTCGAATTGAAGCGTGGAACCTTATTGAATCTTGCACACCAGCTCTGAGTATGAGCCATTTTCCTCTTACTCTTAAAGCTGCAGAGAGCTCTAAGCTGGCCATCTGTTTCAAGCAAACCATATTCAAGTGGAAAAGTAAAGATAAAGGTTAAGGATTGTACCCACTTGAAGCTTGTATTAGGTGGTAATGGCCTTGGGAGAGGTGTTTCCAGTGGTTCTGTAAGCTTTACTCCCTTGTATTCTTCTGTGAATTCCTCCACTTCTTTGCAAAATTTTTCAACTGCAACTGCGTCCTGATCAAAGTTTTCTATGTCTTCCTCGTCACTCAAGTCATAAGTTGGAGGTTGAGAGAAATCTACTTCGACATCATCTTCGTATTTACTTGGATAAGGTTCTTTAGGCTCAAGGAGTTCAGTTGCGGATGTAAGTTCGTGACTAGGAGAGCTTGGTTCATGATCATCACTGCCTATGGAATCAACTTCTTGGTCTGTTCCGCCCAATTTTTCACAAGGTATATGCGTTGGAGGTTGTGCACTATCCTCCTTGGCATCAAATTCGAACGTCTCGGCGAAATCCTTTACAGTTCTCGATTCCCATGGAGGTTCAGCATCTCCTAAATCTTCAACCACCTCTTCCTCTACAATTATTATGGCTTCTTCCACTTGTTCCAATACAAAGCCATGCTCCTCATTATCCACCGAAGTTTCTAGTGTCTCCTTCATGCTTCGCTCTTCTTTTGATTCTCTACATGTAGCTATGGGAGTACTTTGAGTGCTCAGATGTTAGGAAGCTATTATATTTACTACATCGGTTAAGGCAATAGTGAGTTCCAATACGTCCCTTTGCATCTTCGCTTGCCCTTGAAGAAGAACACGAAGGTTGTCATTCATTGGAGATTGGGGTGGATATGAGGGTTCATTGGTTGGGAGAGAGGGTTCATAATAAGAATGTGGTGGTTCTTGGGAGTAATTGGATTGGGATTATTGTGGATAAGGGTCATACGGTGGTGAATGGTGAAAAGAAACTTGTGAGTGTGGTGGTTCAAAGCTACGTTGAGAAGATGGTCTATAAGCACAGGATGGGGCTTGTTGGTAATTACAAGGGGGTCCACCATATCTATCAGCTTGATATGCATTGTAGAGTGGTCCTTGCCCATGATATCTTGGAGGGTGTTGTTGCCAAAAAGGTTGATCAGATCCTCTTGGTTCCATCCATCTTTGATTGCTTAGACCTTGATGCATATTCCTGTTATAGCTTCCACTCCTTTCAACAAATTTAGAACCAAACTCAAAGCGAGAGGGGTGAGAATTCATAGTAGATAATAGAAATAAAAGGGAAAAACAAAAACAAATAAACAAGTAAAAGAAAAATATTTACAATAACCAATAATAAGGCACACATTTGCAAGTCCCCGGCAACGGCGCCATTTTGACGATCGGTTTTTCTATCGGTAAAGAAATTCACAAATATAATCGCATTGTAAGTACAGCTTCTAAACCAACAGAAAATCCTTTCATACAAACGTTTTGGTTGTCACAAGTAACAAACCCAATAAAATTTATAAACCAAAGTATTCAAATCTCGGGTCGTCTTCTCAAGGAACTGCAGGGAGGTGTTCTTATTATTAGTTATGGAAAACAATGTTTTGGGTTTTAAAAGGTTTGAACAAGGAAAATAAATTGCAGGAATTAATAAATTAATATCTCAATAAAACTCTTGGCAAGGTATGAAAATTTGGAAGTCCTATCCTAGTTATTCTTATCAGTGATGATGAGAATTGAGTTTTAATCCCACTTAGTTAATCTTTACTAAAGCAAGGAAAGTCAAGTGGACTAATTAGTTTGATCCTCAAGTCCTAGTCAATTCCTAAGAAAGGACTAGAGTTAATGGAATTCAATTCAATTAGCAAAAATAACAATTATCAATCACGATGAGTTTGATAACTCAGAGTCTCCAGTTAATTAATTAAATCCAAGAATATAAAAAGCTAAATAAGAATCATAAATCTGAAATACCTCAATTTATATTAAATAAAGAAAATCCTAACATGAATGGTTCATAAGCCAATTTGGCAACATAAGTAATTAATAAATAAAAGCATTAAAGTATCTGAAAGTAGAAGAGAAATATAAAGTAAAAGGAATATTGAACCTGAGAGGAAGTTGAAATCCTAAATCCCTTAAGAGGAATCCTAATCCTAAAACCTAAGAGAGAGGATAGAACCTCTCTCTCTAAAAAAAAATTGCACGCGATGAGTAAGCGTCGCTAACGCGTCTGCGTCACAAGTGCATAAGGAAGAAAAAGAAATCGAACAGAAAGTCACGCGAGAGCGTGGCTGGAGGCGTGCCTTTGGCACAAATTGACCCACGCGACCGCATCGCCGACGCGTCCGCGTCATGTGGGAAAAAGGCCTCCCACGCGTCCGCGTCACCCACGCGAATGCGTGCCCTGAAAATCGACGTAAGAAAGGGTGCATGGCAGCAAGTTGTGATGGAGTGGGGCTGGAATGGTGCTAGATGCATAAGCCCCACCACGCGAACGCGTGCCCCACGCGTTCGCGTCGTATTCTAATCTTGGCCAATCACGCGATCGCGTCCACCACGTGAACGCGTCACCCTGAAATTTGGCAACAACGAGTTTCGAACAGAGAGTTGTGCGAGCGCGAGGCTGCCCTCGCGCCAGTAGCACAGAACGAGTCACGCGTCCGCGTGACCGATGCCTCCGCGTCGATTCATATAAGCGCCATTTGTGCGAACGCGTACCCCACGCGTCCGCGTCGCCTGCGCCGCACAGCTTATTTAAATCTGCCAAAATATCTTATCTTTTTCTTCCCCAAATCCTACTTTTCTTTTCCCTCCTTATTTCTTTCTTTCCCTTCCTTCGTTCTTCCTTCTTTCTCACTTCTACTTTCTCTCTCTCACCACCATTATCAAGGTTTTTCTTTTCTTCTTCCCTCCTTGCTTTTCTATTCTTGTTGTTTTTTATGTTTTCTTCTTCTTTTCTTTTTCTTTTCTTTTTACTTTCATTATCCATGTTTTCTTTTTCTTTCTTTTTCTTTTAATTGGTGTTGAAAATTTATTTAGGTCATTATTATTTATTATGATTTGCTTGTGGATTGTTACGGATCTTGTTTGACAATTATATATTAATTTTTAAGGGTTGCTTGCATGTTTAATCTAATACTTTCAATATCTTATTTACCATGCATGCTATGTGTTTGTGAAAACGCCCGTATGGCATTGTGCACTGTTTCTCGATATCTTTCATTCTACTACTCTAAATGCTTGCTTTTCACAAAACCCTTTTCATATTATATTAATTCCATATAAATTATTACAAACAGGTTATTAGTTTGAAAGACTTGGTAATCTAACTTGGACATTGAATGTTTGATCTATGCTACTCATGCCTTTGCTGGCATACCAATAAACACCTTGCATTTAATTATCATCATATGCACTTGCTATATTTCCATTGATGATTTTTCACATGTAGTCATGACCATGTGTTAACATCATTCGTTTTTAATGTGCATTGATTACCACCTTTCCCGTTCTCTTCCTTGCGCTATCCTTTTGCATTCAAGCAACTTTCTTCTTCCCTTTTCAGGATGGCCACCAAGAAAGAAAAAGAGAAAGCTACTCCCAAACCACCAGCGAGGAGGGGAACAAAAAGAGCATTAGTGGCAGAGCCATCTTCAACTGCAGTTAAGCCCTCAACAAAAAGAATTAGGAGGATTATAAAGGTTGATGAAAAAGAGAAAGTGGTATACGAAATTGTGATCCCTGGTAATGGCTCCAAAAAACTTGGTGCTCTAATCTTAACTCATAATTTGTCACAACTTCGATACAACTAACCAGCAAGTGCACTGGGTCGTCCAAGTAATAAACCTTACGTGAGTAAGGGTCGATCCCACGGAGATTGTTGGTATGAAGCAAGCTATGGTCATCTTGTAAATCTCAGTCAGGCGGATATTAAATGGTTATGGAGTTTTCAAATAATAATAGTAAATAAACAGAAAATAAAGATAGAAATACTTATGTAATTCATTGGTGAGAATTTCAGATAAGCATATAGAGATGCTTTCGTTCCTCTGAACCTCTGCTTTCCTGCTGTCTTTATCCAACCATGTCCTACTCCTTTCCATGGCAAGCTTTATATATGGCATCATCGTTGTCAATGGCTACATCCCATCCTCTCTGTGAAAAAGGTCCAAATGCTCTGTCACGGCACGGCTAATCATCTGAGGTTCTCGATCATACTGGAATAGGATTCACCCTCCTTTTGCGTCTGTCACTACGCCCAGCACTCGCGAGTTTGAAGTTCGTCACAGCCATCCCTTCCCAGATCCTACTCGGAATACCACAGACAAGGTTTAGACTTTCCGGATCTCAAGAATGGCCATCCATGGGTTCTAACTTATACCACAAAGATTCTAATATCTCGGACTCGGTCCTCTGTATTAGATATCTAAGAGATACTCATTCTAGCTTGTTTGCATGTAGAACAGAAGTGTTTGTCAGGCACGCATTCATAAGTGAGAATGATGATGAGCGTCACATAATCATCACATTCATCATGTTCTTGGGTGCGAATGGATATCTTAGAAGCGGAATAAGTTGAATTGAATAGAAAATAGTAGTACTTTACATTAAATCATGAGGAACAGCAGAGCTCCACACCTTAATCTATGGAGTGCAGAAACTCTACCGTTGAAAATACATAAGTGATAATGGAGTTCATGGTCTCGACCCCAGAGGGGAACCGGAGTAACCAAGACTGTGAATACAATGATAAAAAGTTCTATATATACTAGACTAGCTACTAGGGTTTACAGAGGTAAGTAATTGATGCATAAATCCACTTTCGGGGCCCACTTGATGTGTGCTTGGGCTGAGCTTGAAGTTTACACGTGCAGAGACTTCTTTTGGAGTTGAACGCCAAGTTGTAACGTGTTTTTGGCGTTCAACTCTGGTTTGTGACGTGTTTTTGGCGTTTAGCTCCAGACTGCAGCGTAGAATTGGCGTTCAACGCCCTTTTGCGTCCTCTAAACTCGGGCAAAGTATGGACTATTATATATTGCTGGAAAGCCCTGGATGTCTACTTTCCAACGCCGTTGAGAGCGCGCCATTTGGAGTTCTGTAGCTCCAGAAAAGAGGTCAGAATCCAACAGCATCAGCAGTCCTTCTTCTGAATCTGATTTTTGCTCAAGTCCCTCAATTTCAGTCAGAAAATACCTAAAATCACAGAAAAACACACAAACTCATAGTAAAGTCCAGAAATGTGAATTTAACATAAAAACTAATAAAAACATCCCTAAAAGTAACTAGATCCTACTAAAAACATACTAAAAACAATGCCAAAAAGCGTATAAATTATCCGCTCATCAGAAAGCCTTCCTAACAAAGGACACTGTGCGATTTACTAACCGCTACTGTGAGCAGATGTTCCCCATCCTAGCAGAAAGGAGTTACAACAACGAATACCTTCTTATCCTCCCGATCCGTATTGCTGAATTTGTTGAGCCGCAAATTGAACGAAGACAATGGGATTCCTACAGAGACAGCCACAGCAGGTTAATCTTTCCTGTGTAGTCGAGTTATACTCTAATTTCCACCTGCCAACCCTGCAGTCTGTCTATGTCCATCAGAAGTAAGTCCCCATTACAGAAGAGGTCATTCAACAAGCTCTAGATCTTCCCCCTACTCCAGAAGGACTGGACGCATTTCAAGAAGCCTCACTCAAGCGCCAGACGTACCAATTTGACTGGGACGCTGTTCTCAGAGTTATCGCACTACCTGGCAGCAGATGGATTTATGGATACCATCGTTCCCGTCCTAAGGGAATATCGGCTTCTGCACTTACCTTGGAGGCTCGCGTATGGGCACAGATTATGTCCCATTACGTCTTTCCGAGCACCCACGAGTCCTCCTTCACTGCAGACATGGCCGTTCTACTATGGTGCATCCTTACAGACCAGCCTCTAAACCTACCAAGACACATCCGGAATGCCATGGGACACGTACAAATTGCGGGCAACTTACCTTTTCCCGCATTGGTTTCAGATCTCATCTCAGTAGCCGGAGTCTCCTACAGAGCTTGGGACACCAAAGCTATGCTTCCACAAGATGATCAATACGTTCCTAACGAGAAATATATCAGACCTCCAGCAGCCACTACAAGCCAACCTACTGAACCGGCTAGAGACATTCCTTCTTCAACACCTCAAGCACCTACAACAAACCAACTGCTCCATCAGATACTTGAAAGGTTGGATCGGCAGGAACACAAAGCAAAGCTAAGAGAGCGCCGTAACAAGCACCGATTCACATACCTCAAGGAGCTACTTATGGGAAAATACAAAGACCCAGACACTCCGGACTCCACTTCCTTTACCAGCACAGGGAGCCATGACGGTCCCGATTGTGGAGATACTGCTACCAACCCACCTTTGTTCCTGACAGATGGCACCGAGGACGGTGCAAAACCTTAAGTGTGGGGAGGTCGGTCAGTACCTGACTTCCGGAGGTAATTTCTCTTCCTTAACACCAATAAAATAGGATATTTAGTTAGTTTTTCTTTTGTAGAATAGGATAAATTGCATAGTAATAGGTTAGTTGCATGCATGTTCTACTTGATTGAAAGATAATAAGTTTCTTCTAAGACCCTTTTTTTAGAACGAAATTTCACTAATTTTAATAAAAAAAATTTATGTTAATTTTGCTTGGAGTTGTATTTGGAACATAGTTTAAAAAGCTAAGAACACACAACCCGTAAGATTTGAGCTTAGTTACATGGTTACATTATTTAACCATAATTATTTTATTCTTGTGTGTTTACTTCTCTATGATTATAATCTATATTTTGTTTCATCCTATATGTCCAATGTTTAATATATTTATATGCTTGCATATGATTGAGGCCATTGTTTGTTTAGCTCACTTATCCCAATTAAGCCTACCCCTTAAGTTACCTTTGTTAGCCACTTTGAGCCTTTAAACCCTATTTGTTCTGTATCTTACCACATCACTAGCCTTAAGCGGAAAAACAATTATATATCCCAATTGAATCTTTGGTTAGCTTAAGATAGAATTGTGTGTTAATTGAGTATGGGAAGATTGTGGGAACAAAAGATAATAAGGGAATGTGTCATGATAATATAATGGGAATTTGGGTACCTACTCATGTGAAACTATAAAAGAAAATTAAAATTCTATGTGCATTGATAAGCTATGTTTATTTTCATGTTCAAAAAAAAATCCAAAAAAAATATTCAATAAATAAATAAGGGGACAAAATTACCCCAATGCTAATTTAAAATTCAAGGATCAATGCATATATGATAAAATTAAAATAAAAGTTGATACATGAGTATGGAATGTGAGAGGGAAATTTTGGGTAGCTAGGTATGAAATTTAAAGTTATATAGAATATATATGTGTTAGGTAAAAGCTTAGGTTAATTAAAGATTCAATTTATAAGCTCACTTAGCCATATATATCCTTACCTTTACCTTAGCCCCATTACAACCTTGAAAAGACCTCATGATGTTTGCATTGGTGCATTAAATGTTGTTGATTGGTTAGGTGAAGAATAAAAATTAGAAAGCATGATTAGAGAAGGATAGAGTGAGTACCCTATACACTTGAGAGACTAGAATGCACATACATCATCAGTGAGGGTCCAATGCTTAAATTCTATGTTCCCTGCTTTCATGAGCTACCTTCTTGCATCTTTATCTGTTCTTACTGTATAAGAATTGAATTAGTGGAATTTGATTTGTGATTGTCTTAAAGAGCTTACTTACTTTTAACCAAGTAGACAAGAATCATATAGTTGCATTCATATGTATAGGTTGCACTGCATTGCATGAGTTTTACATGTTCCTACTCATTTATTTTATCTCCTTCAACTAAGCATGAGGACATGCTAATGTTTAAGTGTGGGGAGGTTGATAAACCATTATTTTATGGTCTATATTGTGTTTAATTGTATGGTTTTATCAAATCTTTACCCACTTATTCATATGATTAGCATGTATTTACAACTCCTTCCAAAAATTACTCCATGGTTGAAAACTTGCTTCCTAGAGACCTTTAATTATGTATTTTAATTCTCCTTTATTCCATTCGATGCCGTTATCTGTGTGTTAAGTGTTTCAGGCTTTATAGGGCATGAATGACTTGGAAATTGGAGAGGAGACTTGCAAAAATGGAAGGAACACAAGAAATTAAGGAGATGACCAGCAAGAAGCGACGCGGACGCACGGCTCACGCGAAATAGAGGAAATTGCAGTGACGCGCTCGCGTGCCTGACGCAAACGCATGGATTGGAAACTGCGCAAGTGACGCGAATGCATGGACGACGCGCACGCGTGGCAAGGCAAAACGCTAGATGACGCGAACGCGTGGATGACGCGATCGCGTGACATGCGCGATTTGCAGAATTTACAGAATTCACTGGGGGCAATTTTGGGCCATGTTTTGACCCAGTTTTCGGCCCAGAAAAGCATATTAGAGCCAGGGAACATGCAGAGACGAGAGGAGACATTCATTCCGCATAATTTTAGTTTTTAGATCTGAAATTACTCCTCCTCTAGGTTTCTCTCTCTACACATTCATAGTTCTTAGGATTTTGTTTTTATTGCTTTTTGGATTGGGATATTGAGAAGAGTTATTACCTCCTCCAAGACTTCATTATTCTAGTTTGTTTTTCCTTACTTGTCACTTACTCTTTCATATCCTTAATTTTTTCAGAATTACTATTGAATTATTTTTAGAATTTATTAATACAAGAATTATTTTTATTTTTAATTGATCTTTTTGATTGTTATTTATCATGTCTTTCTTTATTTCCCTTTCTTATTTTGTGAAGTTTACATTCATAATGAGCGAGTAGTTCCCTAACTTGATTGGGAGTTTATTGAAAGGAGAACCTTGAGTTTGAATGCTCAAGAGTAAAATTGTAATTGGGTTTATTGTTGGGTCGCCCTCTAGTCACTAACACTAATCCTTCCCAAGGGAGAGGATTAGAACTTGTGAATAGAAACAGACTTCCAACTTGCTTGACTTTCCTCTACCTAGTAGAGGATAACTAAGAAGAATAACCTTCAATTATCAATTAATCTCAGGAGAACTCCAACAAGGATAGCCTTTCCGACTAATCTACTCCCGGTCAATATTTTTATTTAAATTACATAAATTCTCTGATTTAATTTCCTGTTAACAAATTCAAAACCATTTTTTTGAAAACATTTGATTAATAAAATAACACATCTTTCTGCAACTCGTTGGGAGACGACCTGGGATTCATACTCCCAGTATTTTAATTCTAATTTTGTGACAACCTTTCTAAATTGATAAGCGGATTTTTGTTGCTTAAGAACTGTACTTGCAACGTATCTCCTATAATAATTTCTTAACCCGCCAATTTCCGCCACATCATGGTCAATGCAATGTATATGCATCTCAATGACAGAAAATATTGTCGATTTGAGAAAGAAATAACTGCGTGCCGACAGATATTGTGGTAAGCCAAATTTTTTATTCCTTAAGTAATTTATTAGTTCTGATAAATAATTCGGTTCATCTGTTAGTTTAGTTGAGTTCATTTGCATTCAAAAATAAATTAAAAATGTGTTTTTCATGTTGATTGAATGTATATGACTGCTAGTTCAAATTTGAATCGAATTCGGTTCATTTGGAAATTGAGTTAGGTTCACTTGACACTACTACTAAGTATTCACCAAGTCTATTATTCCTTAAGAAATTTGGTTCATCTGTTAGTTTAATTGAGTTCATTTTCATTCAGAAATGAATTGAAATGTGCTTTCTTGCTAGTCCCAAATGTATGTGACTGCTAGTTCAAATATGAAGTAATTCGGTTTATTTGTGATTTAACTGAGGTTCATTTTGCATAATATAATGTTGGGACTCTATAACGAGAACTAAATTGATCCAAAAACTAAGAAGGCCTACCGGATCAATTAATATAAGGATTTCCTCCTATTTTTTGACAAAAGAAATTTGGCATCACATCTATTTGTAAGTTGTGATTTCTGAAACTTCTTTAATAATTCTGTCATTTGCTATCATCTAGACTAAAATATTTTGTCATTTTTCCAAACTTCAACTATTTGTACTAGTTTGTAATGGAGGCTATTGGTGGTTGTGGATTGCCGATGTTAAGAACAAGGCCTTCTATGTACTTGACCCCGTCAACAAAAAGAAAAATGAAATACCTCAATCAAGAATACTTTTGAACAAATTTGTTCTAAGTTATTTACATAATACATATTTATGTAGGCTTGCTTTCCTTAAATTATTATTGAGTTAAAGTACACTTTTTGTATCATTTTCAGGAATTAATAGTATCCCAAATGAGAGTTTATACTGGGCAGAACCTTTGATGGAGAACAGAGAGGGCGTTGAAGCATAGTATACCACGATTAGCGGTCAATGAACAAAGTAAAATCTTTCTTTGCTATAGTGCTATTATTAATGTTTTATTATGTCTCCTATTAATCATATTTTACTTTCTTATTTCTTTCTTAGTTATGAATGCGGGATATAGGTGATAAAATAGATGAAAACAATTGATCTTGAAAAGATAAAAAAAGGGAAGTATAAATGTAAAAACTGGAAACAAGTAAGCAATTTTTTAAATTAATAAACTTCGGTTCATTTCTTATTTCAGTTGGGTTCGAATTAAGTAATTTCTTTCAATTGAATTGTAGGAAGAAATTGATGCCTTCAGGCAGGAGTATGGTCCAACCATTCTGTTGCATAAGATAAATAAATTGAGAGACAAAGTCATTGAGGTATCTGAATTCATAAGACTCTCAAAGCCATCCGCTGCTCTCTCAAGCCCTTTTTCTAATTCTCATATGGGGATATAGAAAGTAAATATGTTATAGTTTCTTTGACTCATTGTAATTAACACTAATTTGTTTAACTTGTTTATAAAAGAAAACACTTCTTCTTTGACTTGTTGTAAATGATAATTATATTTAAAAATCTTTTCTTTAATGTATATATGTTAATGTTCATTTAAATGTTAATGTTAAAATGTATATATTTGTTGAAACTGTCTGGCCTGCTGTATTGAATAAATCTAGGTTCACAAAGAATGGATTCAATGTATTTATCAAACATCAAGAGCCCAAAAAATACAAATGAACTTAAATTAATGCACTAGATGAACCGAAAAAAATGTATATATCACTATTCAATTTTAGAAACACCTAAAGTGTTTGACATAACATAATTGCAGAAAGCTAATTTAAAAAATAAAAAAAGTGACTATACAATAAAACATAACACAAATCGAAATTAACCCTCCTAGAACTCAAATGAACTAAAATTTGGTCATACATGAATCAAAATTTATATTAATAAAACCAAAAACTTCCATAATCCTCTCTAGGATAATTCATATCCTGTGCATCATAAAGGCTAGAGCTTGACTGAATTATTGATCCACCATCTAAAAAATTCAACAGCAAAAAAGAAAATAAATTATATATTAGCAAAATGCACAAACAAATTTTTTTCTAATCAAAAGCAAATCAATGTTACCTCACTTAGAGCTGGATTTTTCTTTTTCTTTATTGTGTTTGCGAATTTTTTTTCCATATTTGATCCCAATCAATTTTTGGGACGGCCTCTTGTCCTAACATGTGAGGGGCTTTGAAGGTTGTTAACATCACTCAACCTCACGTCTTCGTGAGATAATGAACTTTTACTATAAGAACCGTGATTTAATTAATCGTTTAATTAAATTAAAGTGAAAGTATAATTTAATTGTCCGAAATAGATTCAAAATTTAAAAATATTACTTAGAAAATATAAAGGTAAAATTCTGATTCAGTGAATTTTTCCGAGCGGGAAAAATTAATTTTCTGCTGAAAAATACGTAAAAATACGTACCAGTAATTTAGCCAGCAGTACCGGCTTAAGTCTCTCCGGTACTATTGTGAGAGAAAATAAAAACAGTAGAAAAACTTAGAAAAATATTTTAAATTAAAAATAGGGCACTAATCTTAAAGGTTTTGACCCAAAGTGGGCCAAGCGGACCTAAAACACTAACGAGTTAGACCGGGCCCAAGTTAGGCCCAAACCCAACATATAAATACACTTAAATGATGAGCATTAAGCTCATTTCACCCAAAAAATTGAGAAAGGGACGCTGATGAGAGGAGGAAGAGAAGAGAAGGAGTTTCACTATTCACCCTCATCTTGTTTTGCTCATAACTTGAGCTACAGAGCTCTAATTGACAAGCCATTTACAGCCACGCAAAGCTCTCGCCGAGCTCTTCAATTATAGATAAATATAGTAGGTAAGAACTCGAAATCCATACTCTAGTTTTCAGTCCTAACAGATTTTGCAATTTTGGGTATTATTTTGAGTAGATTTTGTGATTTTGGTTATTTAGGATTTTATCCCAATTCATAGTGGGTAAGGTAAGAAAGCTCTATACCCTTGTGATTTGTTATATTTGTGAACCCTAGGTTTTGATTTTGGTAATTTATATGGTTTATCTTGAAAATTCTTGTTGGTTGGAGTTGAATTGAGAAATTGGTGCACTTGGAGTTGATCTTTGGTGGCTAAGCATTGTTGAGCTTGTTTGAGGACTCGACTCAGTGAATTTGTGTATATTGAGAATTAACCAAGATATGATTTCGATTTTCTTTATGTAATATGTAATGTTTCGTGACACTTGGGCTAGTGGCCTTTAAAATAGAATTGAATGATGTGGTTGTATGATTAATTGAATGTAAATGTTATGGTTGATGATGATTTTGATGAAGGTTGAAGGATTTTTATATGATGGAGTATGAATATTGATGAATATGATCATTTTGATGAATTATGATGGTGATTGTTGATGTTTGATGTTGAATATTGATTATGAGAATGGGTAATGATATGTGATATATGATTATGTGTATGTGAATTTTTATGATTGGTGAAGAGGTTGTTGGTTTTGAAAGTGAGAGTGATGAGATGGAGAATTGATAAATGTTTATTGATGTTGTTGATTTTGGATTTATGGATTTATGAGTGAACATGATGAAATATTGATTGTGATAGGTGTGAAAATTTTTGAAGTGTATTGGAGGAGTAAATTGTAGTGTGTAATAATGTTTTGGGGTATTGTTGAGTTGGTTTGAATTGAGTTTTGGAAAACTAGAGAACCTTGTAAGTTTTTATACAAACCTTGTTTTTGATGAACTTTAGCGGATCATAACTTGAGCCTCGGATTTTAAAATTGAGTGATTTTTATTTTAAATTGAAGATAATTTCAAGAGCTTTAAAATGATATCAAGTTTGAGAAAAATAGAGTTTTATAAAGGAAGTTATGAATGTTGGAAGTTAGGGCTACAAAATATTATTTCTGCAGCTTTAAAAATTTTTCAAGTCTGATACAGTATGCGTACGCGACATTGTGCATGCGACGCGGGCATTCTCCACTGCCTGGGGATCTTGCATACATGGACACAAGCTTGCATACGTGAATATGCATTTTACAAGGCTTGCATACGCGAATTATAACACGCGACACGAGCATTCCATTCTGTTTTGGAACACTCGCGTACACGAATAGGTTGCCGCGTATGCGAATGCCTAAATTTTGACTTGTGCATAAGCGGGGCAAGGGTTTCGCATACTATTTTGCTAAAAAATTATTTTCTTCACGTTTTCAAGGATTCTCTAGCTTTCTAAACTTTTTAAATGACTGTTTAATATTTTTATCTAGTAATTAGGTCCTAGGACTATTAGAGGTGAGTAGCAAATTAAATTGATAAATTTCTATTATAATTTTAGAAGACGGGGACTAGGCTTGGGAAGTTCTGTAGATGGAATAGGTTGAGTGTCTGGGCAGAGTGTTGAGATAACAATGAATTGAGAAACGTGAGTGATTATGGTTAATGAGATGAGTATAAGCAGACTGGTGCTATGAGCAGTGATTTCCAAGATTGAATGTGATTGTGATATGCTTTGTTCTCCGTCGTAGAGACTGTGGCAGTCTCCCATCTAATTCAGATGTGAGGGCTATGGTAGTCTCCTACTCACGTGACATGCATTGATTTGGTAAGTAGCTATGCGCCTCAGGCAAGGTCTGTGGCAGTCTTCCGCTTGTCGAGGTAGTGGTGCCAGCGTAGGGGCTGAGGCAGTCTCCTGCCTACGTTGAGATGTGAGGATTGAGGCAGTCTTCTGCTCACATAACCTTTCTGTCACCAAAGTGAACTCGGGCACTATAACCCGAAAGAGTGTGCCGGGTAATATACCTCACAGGGCACAAGATAAAGTTCTGGGCACTAGAAAGATTGAGCAGGGCACTATAACCCTGGTCGTGGCAAATAGGCGACATCCTGGGGATGTGTTGGGCTGACATTTTGAACTGACAAGTGATATCACGAGCCAATAGGACAGGCATTCATCATGTGCATCTTCTAAGTGTTTTTATTACTTTGCTTATTTAGATCTCTTACCTAAATGTATAATATGCTTACTTGCTAGTTGTTCTACTTGCTGCACATGTATATTACTTGTGTTTTACTTGCTTGCATTATCTGTGATTGTCTAGTACTGAGGAGGTTAGGTAGACAGTGGCGATGGGATCGCGTGTAGGGTAGGTTGGCAAAGGCTGTAGGACAGCGGTGTGATTTGGTATTAGTTAGAAACTCCCTACGTTTAGATAACCCTGTTTATGGTTTATGGTTTAAGTTATTTATTTCGTTAAGCTTGAATATTCTGTATCGATGTGAAGTTCTAGGATTGCGTTTGGCGTCTCGGAACCTTATATCTTACATATTGGGTACTGTTACCATACTGAGAACCTCCGGTTCTCATACCATATATTGTTGTTATTTTTCAGATGCAGGTTGCAACCCACCTCGGTGAGTTTGCGGACATGGTGACAGAGCAGAGAATGGTTTCTCTTTTACTCTATTCTACTTTACCTTTATTGTAGTTTTGTCTCATCTTTTGTATGTATAACTTTGTTGCCTTAGGGGCTTTATTTCTAAAAACTTTGAGAGATAGGTTGTTGCTGTTTTAAACTTCAAAACTCTATTGCATTCAGTTTGACTAGGTAGCCTAAACTCCTCAGGTTGTGACTAGTCCTCTTTTTGTATATATATATATATATATATATATATATCTTGTTTACATTAATTATTATTACCTTGTGTATTTTGGAGCTATCTACAAGGTTTTTATATATTATGTCTTGTTCTTTTCATGCCAACGTGTTTAGTTATTGTGTGTGAATGCTTTGCGCTTTGTAATTCCGCTTTATGCGACTTTGAGCTTTTATTCCTTCATCGGGATTCTAGTATTACTACTTCTCATGACACTTTGTTATCTTTTACTTTATGGCTAGAGGTAAGGCTTAGGGTAATGGGGTGTTACATTTACCTTTACTTTTCGCTTGATATTCTTGCATCTCGACCATGACATTATCGAAAGTCTGGTGTAGAATTCTGGTCAGCTACTTGGATTCTAATGCAAATTCGCGAATATTATGCGATCGAAACACCAAATCGTCGAATCTCTTGCTTCTTGGCTCCAATAGAGGCTCGTCTTGGCTGCTCTTGATACGTGTATGCCTCCTCTTAATGTTCTTACTTCAGCATTCTGATAAACCCCAATTTTGTGGTTTATCTTGTACTTAATTGAGGGGATTTTATCACCTTTTCTCACATTTATTCAATGAAATAGCATGGTTTTGTAATTCTCTCTTAAATTGTGCTTAAGTGTAAAAACATGATTTTAAGGCCCTTAAATTGGTGATTTTAATTCACTTTAATTCCATTCGATGCCTTGATATATTTGTTGAGTGATTTCAGGTTTATAAGGCAAGTATCGGATGGAAGAAGTGAAGAGAAAAGCATGCAAAATGGAGAATCCATGAAGAAATGAGTAATTGGAGGATTGAGGGCCACGCGCACGCGTCATCTATGCGTACGCGTGTGTTGAAGATTTGCAAGACACGCGCACGCGTCACCCACGCGTATGCGTGAGTAGAAGTTTTGGCCAACGACGCGCACGCGTCAGCCACGCGTACGCGTGACGCTCGGCATGTGACCCACTTAAAATGAAATTGCTGGGGGCAATTTCTAAGCTGCCCAGGCCTAAATCCAACTCGTTTCTGAGAGTATTTTATGCAGAATTGAAGATTGAGCAAAAGGGGAGCACTTAGTTGTAGCTTGGCATCATGTAATTTAGTTTTTAGAGAGAAGTTCCCTCTTTTCTCCAGAATTAGGGTTCTTAGGCTTATTTCCATCTTAGATCTAGGTTCAATTTATTGTTCTCGTCTTATTTTCTTTACATATTCATGCTCTAGTAGTTTGATTCTATTAGTTTTCATGATGATTTCCCCTTTTTGCCTCTTTTATGTTATTGATGATCTCTTGTTGGATTTGGATCTCCTTTAATGAAATTTGATGTTTGATGTTCTTTCATTGTTGAATTAAGTTGTTGATCTTACTTTTCTTGCATTGAGTAGTTGTAGAATTTATCTTTCCTTGCAATTTATTATGCTTTCCTTTTATACCGTCCAAGTGTTTGACAAAATGCTTGGAAGGATGTTAGAGTAGATTTTGTGCATTCTTAGCTTGGAAAGAGGAATTGGGCAATCTTGATTCATGAATACCCAACTCATATTGGTGATCTAGAGTTGTTAGCTAGTATTGTTTCCATTGACTCTAATCTCTTGCTAATTCAATTAGTGAGTTGATTAGGACTTTTGGATTAAGATTAGTTAGTCCTGTTTGACTTTCTCTCATGTGAAGATAACATTATACCTTCTTCCATTGTTAGAGATGACGAAGTAGGATAAATTCTTGTTAATTATTGTTATGATTAGTGACTAGGATAGAAAGCCTATATTCTCAATCTTTGCCACGAATGTCTCTCTTTATTAATTGCTTTCTTTAATTGTCTACTTTGATTCTCTTGCCCTTTATTTCCTTGTCCTTTTACAAAATCAAACCCCCCCGTGTTCCTTCATAGCCAATAATTGACCACTTCATTGCAATTCCTTGTGAAACGACCCGAGGTTTAAATACTTCGGTTAATTTTTGTTGGGGTTTGTACTTGTGACAACTCAAATTTTTTATGTAAGAATTGTTTGTTGGTTTGGAGCTATGCTTACAACGAAGTTCTTATTTCTATAAGAGAAATTCTAGACCGACACAATCCAATTCCTTCTCTATCACGTTCCAATATACATTTCGGTGCTACTTTATCTACTCGCTCAAAGCTTAAGACACTTAGAGAATGATGGCACAGTATACCCTTTGACTCAAACAACAAGCACTGGCACTTTACTTCTCGTGATACTGCGTCGTAAATAACAAAAAACTTGTTGAATATGGAGTTAGAAACCTGCTCTACAACTTCGTATGTCGTAAAACCTAGAGTGGAATGCATTGATCTTGTGATGCAATTCACCTTTCCTCTGAATTGTGCTTGAATTTTTCTGAACTTCTCGTGAGAATACACGTGCTAAAATTAAGCCTCTATTGCTGATTTTGTTGCACACGGTATCACGGTGTGAAAATTTACAACATCAAATTCTCTCTCTCTTTGCTCTCTGCTTACTAGGCAATTATCGTATTGCTTCACAAATTGAATCAAGGCACTATTGCGTGTGAAAAATTTGTTAAAAAATGCATGCATGCTCTCGCTCCTTTGTGTGCTTCTCATCCTGACCCAAAAGTAGTGATCCAAATAAACTGGAATCTATAAATGGTGATCTTTGTATAGCTTTGCAAAATGAACTGAAAACAGATGCAAAAATGAACCGAATGTTATACTCGTTTTCACCGAAAAAGTAACAGCATCAAATAATTCGAATTAAAACCTCGGTTACTTGAAAGCCACTTATTGCCTCCAACACCGACTTTGTGACAAAACCATTCTTCTGTCGAATGCTTCTTTTGTAAACGAGTTCCAAACGACATGGCTCATCTCTTGTAAGATTTCTTTGTGTCGCTTGTACCTGTTTAATTTACTCGGGATCTCCCTTATGATATGCCAAATGCACCACCGGTGAATTGTTGTTGGCATACAGGTCTCAATAGCCCTTTGCATTGATGCACATTGATTGGTAAGAATCCCTTTTGGTGCCTTCCTTCCCATGAAACAGAGCCACCATTCGAATAGTCATTTGAATGATTAGATGGCCTCATTTTTCATCAAAGTGCATTTGAGAAGTGTCGACTGACCGTGGTGATTCACGCCCACAAAAAAACCAAAAACTAGATTGTACCTGCATAAATGGACACTTTCACACAGTTATGAACTGAAAATTGTAGGCTTTATGAACCTAAAATTATATCACAGTGAACCGAATACCTGTTTATGTTGTAAGTGGTGTCAAATGAAACAACATCTCTAAAATACTTCTATCCAGCCTTGCTCCTTGCATCGATCCAAAATGCATTTTCGATGGAGTGATCACCTTCAAGGTTAAGCTCAAAAAAGAAATTTTGATTCTTCTCTTTAATTCTTAATAAGTACTTTCCAAATTCTTTGGCATCGTCTTGTTCAGAAATATTCAGTACTTCCCTTGTAATGTAATTTCTCACGTCTTTTTCTATAAAACTTAGTTCCCGATGACTGTCCGCTGCTGCTACGAATGACTGAAATGTTTTGCTCGGTCTGATTTCGGTCTCCTCATTGTTTTCAATGGTGTGATGCACAAACATGCTTAGCTCCGTGTGTTGTTTGAGCATCTCTGCTCGATCTGGACAGCAAGGGTGTGAATGATTCAGAAAAATTTTAGAAATTATCCAAAGACTGACGTCCTTCAATATATGTACATAAATTCTAGCTGGACAGTTTATTCCAGCTGAGGGGTTTGTCTTCAGAGTTAGAGATATCTTGGATTTTCATTTTCCCTCTCTACTACATGTAATTAGTTGATTCTTAATCTCATCTCCCTTCCGAGTCGTGTTCCTTATTTTGGTAGAAAAATTTGCAAGTTTGGAATAATCTTTGTAGAACTTTCCAGCTTCTTCGAGTGTCTTGAAAGTCATCCCAACCTTTGGGACAAATTATTCATCCACAACACACCTGGACTGTAACATAAACCGAAAATATTATTAAAGTGAAATCATTGTATAATACCAAATAAATGGAATATTTGTCGATGATATAAATTCGAATTCAGAAACACCTGCATCTAGAATGAACCAAAATTATTATCAAAGAGAAACCACTGTATAATACTAAATGAGCCGAATATTGTTCATTATATGAATTCAAATTCAGAACAGCTATGTCTAGAATGAACTGAGAAATACTATCAAAACAAAACCAATGTACAATACTAAATAAACTGAACACTGTCATTATACAAATTCAAATTCAAAATACATGCGTCTAGAATTTAGTGATTGCATTCCATTCAATTCAATTCAAAACTGAATAATCCAAATCTTGTACATTTGATTCGATTCAGAAGAATAATCTAAATTACTCTCATTCAACTGATTTGAAGTTGAATCATTCATTATTTTGATATGCTATTGAAATATGAAAATGAAGAGGATAAATTCAATGCAGATTGAAGAAGAAAACGAAGAAGAATAGAAAGAAGATAAATGCAATGCAGATCGAAGAAGAAAACAAAGAAGAACGATGAGATCAGAGAAGAACAATGAGAGCTTTATGTTGAGAAAGAAAAGCTCTATGTTAAGATAGAAGAACGAAGAGAATGTTTACATTGAGAAAGAAGGTTTACGCTAATTGGGGGTGGGGGGATGCATGAATGAAAAACAATTTGGTTGACTTAGTTAGAAAAATTGCATGAATGTGAAGTATTGTTGTTTACATTAACCTCCTTTATTTTTATTTTTTCTCTTCTAAAATTATATATTTTTTATATTGGTTTGTTCCAGAAAACTATTCTACCTCCGTATAGTGCAACTCTTTTCCCAAATTATGCGTATAATATTGCCAGAATTGAGAGTTAACTTATTAATTATCACTGGAATTGGAATACACCTTTTAGCAGCATCTACATTTTTATATACAATCAGTAGTCCAACTAGAAGAAGAATATAAGAGTTGTTTTTTAATCTAATTAAGAATATATATTGATTGAGGTGTAATTTGTAGAAATAGATTAAATAAAAAAATAAAAAAAGATTAAGGATAAATAAATTTGTGAAAAATATTTTTATTAATGATAAATAAGTAATACAAGAACTAAATATGAAAAATAATAGTAGAAAATAAGTGTTGAGACATTCACTAATCACTACAAGAAAAATACTGCATATCGTCAGATTTACTGTCGGATGTTAGCGGAGAATTTACCGGCAAATTTGGCAATAAATTTGTTTGATAAAGAGGTTACCGTCAGATTTGATATTCTGACGGTAAATTTGCCGATAATAATTAGAGCGAAAACAAGAAAAATTGGCGTCAAGATTACTATAGGATTTGCCATTGAATTTATCTGTCGGTAAATCTAAATTAATAGAACACTGCGTTTTGGTCATATGCAATGCGTTACTATTAGATTTATCCATCGGTAAACCTGATCTAAATTCAAAATGTGTGGTCCTTTTCCCTCACTTTCAAGAACAGCCTTCTCTCTCTCCCATTCTCTTCTTTTATCTCCCCTATAACATCCTTCGGTAGCCCCTCTGACCACCCTCCACCAGCGCTACCCACCTCCATTCTCCTCTAAAGTCTGTGTCAAGTTGCTTGGATCGTGTTTCAATTCGTTGCCTCAAACAGAGTTGCTCCATTTCTCTCCGCCACCATTGAAAGAGTTGCCGCTGTCGCTCCCTCTGTCATCGGAGATGTGTCTCTCCTCCGTCGTCCAGGTAGGTTGGCCTCATCCCTCTTCCTATTCCATCATATTTTCATTTTTTAATAAAAAAACCCTAATTCCTTTTTGTCCTAACCCCTTTTTTGAACCATTATTCAAGTCTACCTCTGCCTCTGGTTCTTCTGCCTTCGACGAATTAGAGATGAAGAACAAGAAAACAAAATTAATGTTAGCTGTGCATGTAACAAAAAATAGCCTGCAAAGACCATGATGAAAGTTTTGTTGTCGACGATGTTACTGCCGAAAAGGAAAAGGGTATTTCATTTTATTCAAAATAGATTTTTTAAATTTTTTTATTTGTCAAAAATTTATTTATTTACTACTAAAAAAATACCGTTATAATGTTTTTCTAAATTTGTTGTTGTTTTTGATGAATGTTGAGGTGGGTTTATGATGCACCACTATTTCATGGTACATTTTAGGCTGAATTGAGTAGATCTTATCCATTATTCTCACACTTATTCATATAATTCGCATGTTTTACATTTTTCTTCCTAATTTTGTGCTATGATTGAAAAGATGCTTCTTTGGCCTTAAATTTTGCTAATTTTAATCCTCTCTTATTACCATTCGATACCATGATATGTTTGTTAAGTGTTTTCAGGGTTTATAGGGAAGGAATGGCTTAGAGGATGGAAAGGAAGCATGCAAAAGTGGAAGAAACACAAGAAATTTAGAATTTCAGAAGCTGGTAGCGACGTGTACGCGTGGCTGATGCGTACGCGTGACGAGTGTCACATGCCTCAGTAAAGCGAATTCACTGGGGGCGATTTCTGGACTGCTTTTGACCCAGTTTCAGGCCCGAAAATATAGATTAGAGGCTGTAGAATGGAGCAGGAGGGGGAATAATCATTCACTTTCATTCATACACACTTTAGGTTTTAGATGTAGGTTTTTAGAGAGAGAGGCTCTCTTCGCTCTCTCCTCTCTCTAGGTTTTAGGATTTTAGTCTTGTTCCTCCTCAAATTCAGATTTCTACCTTACTTTAATTTAGCTTTCTTCTACTTTTATTTGTTCTAGTACTTTAGTTATCTACTTCTATCATTGATTCCTTTATGTTGCCAATTTAGTTTATGAATTCTTCTTGTTTCCTTTAATCCATATTCATGCAAGTTATGTTTTCATGTTTATGATTGCTTCTTTCTTCATTTGTTATTATTGATTCCTTGCAATTGTTGGTCTTAGATTTTACATTCTCTTGTTACTTTTCTATGCTTTTATTTTGAGCCTTCCAAGTGTTTGATAAAATGCTTGGTTGGATTTTAAAATAGATTTTTATGTTCTTAACTTGAATTGATCAATTAGAGACTCTTAAGTTATCAAAACTCTTTTTTTGAATGGTAATTGAAGATTTTCGGTTAGCTTAAACTTTACTAAAGCTAGTCTCTCACTATGAGTTGACTAGGACTTGTGAGCTCAAGTTGATTGTATGCACTTGACCTTCCTCCATTGGTTAGAGGTTAACTAAGTGAAGACAATTCACATTTACCATCACAATTGATGATGATAATGAGGATAGGTCTTCTAATTCTCTTTCCTTGCTAAGAGCTTTCTTAGTTATTAGTTTATTTTCTCGCCATTTTACTTTCTTGTTTCTTATTACAAAACCCAAAAATATGCTTTTTCATAACCAATAATAAATACACTTCCCTGCAATTCCTTGAGAGACGACCCGATGTTTAAATAGTTCGGTTTTTATTTGGTTTGCTTAAGTGACAAACAATCTAATTGTTGATTGAGGTTTAATTGTCGGTTCAGAACTATACTTGCAACACGATATTTTTGTGAAAAATCTTTACCGATATTTTTCCTCCGTCAAGTTTTTGGTGCCGTTGCTGGGGAATTGCAATTGTGTGCCTTATTACTGGTTATTGTGAATATTGTGAATAAGTTTGCTTTTGTTTCTTTGTTAGTTTTTGCTAGTTTTAGGAGTTTATTTTCATTAGTTTTTGTTAGTTTTTGTTTTTATTTACTCTTGTTACTATGAATTCTCACCCATTTGACTATGAGTTTGGTTCAAATTATATTGTAGGGAATGGAAGCTACAATGAGAACATGCATCAAGGTTGGAAAAATCAAAGGTGGGAAGAGCCTCAAGCTTATGGACAACCTCCGTGGCAACAACCTCCTCCAATGTACTACGAGTAAGAGCCATTCCAAGATGCATATCAATCCGATGGCTATGGTGGACCTCTTTATGACTATCAACAACCACCACCATATGCCTATGAACCCCTCTTCAATATAGCTTTGAACCACCATACTCACAAGCCCCCTACAATCAAACACTTCCATATGACCCTAACCCATATCTACCATACCAACCACCTTATGAGCCAAATGAACCATACATAGAGCCACCCCAATTTCAACCCAAATACTCCCAAGAACCACCACCTCAATATACACTACCTCCAATGTATGCAAACTTTCAACCTCAAGAGGAATTTTCCTTTCCACCACAACCCTCCATAGGGGAATGTCCATATCCATCAATCCAAGAGAAATATGATCCTAATTATGTTAGCCAAGCGAAACAAGAGCCACGGGATCATTTTAAGGAAGCAATAGATCAACTTCAAGCAACCATCTATCAATTGGAGTGAGAGGAAAGCCGAAAAGCACACGAAGCTCTCATGGATAACAAATCTCAACTTGAGAACAAGGGACTGAAGTGTGTTGTGCAACAAGTGGAAAAGATGGAAAGTGTTGAACCGCCACATCCTTATTATGATGAACCACCCTCTTATTATGAACCTCTTCTCCCAACCGATGAACCCTCATATCCACTCCAGTCTCCAATGGATGACACCCTTGGTGTTCTTCTTCAGGGGCAAAGAGAAATGCTAGGGACGACACTAGAATTCGTGGCTGCTGTGACCAAGTTAGTAAGTCGATTCGCTTCCCAATGGTTGGACACTTAAGGGATTCCCATGGCTGCATGTGGAGAATCTAATGAGGAGCGTAGCATGAAGGAGAAACTAGAAACTCTGGTGGAAAGTGAGGAATGTGACTTTGTATTGGAACAATTAGAGGAAGCCGTAATTGTTGAAGAGGAAGAAGTGGTTGAAGACTTAGGAGATGCTAAACCTCCATGGGAATCTAAAGTTGTAGAGTATTCCTCCAAGAAGCTTGAAATTGATGTTGAGGAGGCTAGTGCACAACCTCCAAGGCATATTCCCTATGAAGAATTAGACGGGATAGATCAAGAAGCATGTTCCCTTGGTGAGATGATCATAAATCAAGCCATCTAGTAATGAATTTGCATCCACAAGTGAACCCCTTGAGTTTGAAGAACCTTCTCCCGATGACATTGAAAGAAACATTCAGGTAGATTTTTCTCAACATCATATTTATGACTTGAGTGACGGAGAAGAGTTAGATGAATTCGGCAGGAAAGAGCTTGTAGGTGAAGAATCTTTTCAAAAGGTGGAAGTCCTTCGGCAAGGTTGGACGGGAGTTGAATATGCTTTCTCAAGATCGTTGGAGACTTCTCTACCTAGGTTGCCATCTACTCCTTCATTTGAGTGGGTAAAACTTTTCTCTATTAGCTTTACTGTCCCACTTGAGTATGGTATTCTTGAAACAGATGGCCAACTTAGGAGGCTTTGTAGAATGAAGCGTAAGAGAAGGATGTTTAGTGATTGGAGTTGCAAATCAAGACTCATCAAGGTTGAGATTTCAAGAGCTAGATGCAAGGGTTGGACTAGTGATCAATTGGTTGGATCTAAGAAAAGAGTTTGGTACTTCATTGAGAATTCGGACTGCTTGCCACCCGGTTGGAACAATGATGATCCACTTAAAGATGGGTGTAGAAACAAGATTTGGGATCCCGACATACAAGAGGATCAACATTGGGAGCTCAAATCTTGTGAAGAACTTCATCAAGGCTTGGTAAATTCACTTGGAAATGTTGGAGCTTATTGGAAGTCCAAGTGTTGGTGAAAGTTTCAAGATGAATTCAAGCACAAGCCACCATGACAAAGAGCTCACCAAATGTCCAACTTAAGGACTTTAACTAAAAGTGCTAGGTGGGCCCCACGATGGTAAATTCTTCCTATTTTCTCTTTTATTTATATTGTTAATAGGTTGAATTTTCAATTTTAGTTACGTTTATTTGGTTTAAGTTGTGGTTTCACTTGTTTAATATTGTTTGGCATTAATTTGATAGTTTGTTAGTTAAAAAAAGGGTCTATCACGCGTGCACGTGCCTGACGCATATGCATCAACGCCCGAATTTGGTTCGTGCCCAAATCGTGCTGGAACGGCGCGACAGCGCAGCCTAGACAGTAAGTTGTGCCAGGACCACGCTGGTGGAGTGCTAGGCACATAGCCCATTCCACGCATACACCTCGCTAACGCGTACGCGTCGTGTGAATTTTTGGCTTCCCACGCATTGGCGTGACCGACGCGCACGCGTCGTATGTTCATGCTGTAATACTGGTACATCAACCCGAGAGTTGTGCTGGAACTGTGCTGTTTTCGTGCGTCCAGCACAAATAGTTGTCACGCGTACGCGTGACCGATGCATACGCGTCCCTTTCTTCCTTTTATTATCCACGCGTATGCGTGGACGACGCGTACACGTCACTTCCTTCTGCTGCATACCACGTGTACGCGTGGTCGACGTATCTGCGTCGCATCCCTGTCTCTTCTTTCTTTATTTCTTTCCTACTTATTCTTCTTTCTTTCTCCCCTTCTTCTTTATTCCCTTCCTATCTCTTCTTCTCAATTCTCTCATCCATTTTCTCTTACATTTGTCCACTCTTTCTTATCTCGCTTTTCAAAGTTTTACTTCTCATTTTTCTCATCTTTCTTTTCTTTTGCTCATTGCATTTGCATACTTTCATTCATTCCATTTTAATTTTGTTTTTGTTCCTCGTTCTTATTTTCTTTTCTAAATTTTGTGTTTCACTATTGGTGTTAAATTTTCCTACGCAACTGTTGATAATTCTTGAATCATTTTGGTGTTTCTTGACTTGTTTGCTATTTATTCCACATGCCCTTTGCTTATATTATTTTCTCACTTGCATGTTGTAGCTACCATGTAGTTGAGAACCTCATTATTCTTTGGCATCAACCTACCCATATTTTAATTGTTTGCATATCTTTGTCTGTGGGTTATTCTTCTTCCTTTTTCTCTTCTTTCAGGATGGCTACCAAGAAGGGAAACGGAAAACTTCTAAATGGAGCGACAAACAAGTACCGCCGCACAATCTTTGGAGAAAACGCATCAGTAGTAGCCACCCGTCCACTTACATATCTTTGCATGCACCGAAGACCGTGCAATCTTTAAGTGTGGAGAGGTCGATACGGACTTCCGTGGGTAACTACTTCCTTTTTCAACACCAATTCTTAATCTTTTTTATTAGATTAGTTGTTGCATTGCATAATAGATTGCATGTGTAATTAGTTGCTTGCTTTTATGTCCTACTTGGTTGAGGTGATGAATTCTTTTCCAAGAAACTGTTTTAGA
This sequence comes from Arachis hypogaea, assembly GCF_003086295.3. Lineage (NCBI taxonomy): Eukaryota > Viridiplantae > Streptophyta > Magnoliopsida > Fabales > Fabaceae > Arachis > Arachis hypogaea. The sequence continues at coordinate 114,538,402 of NC_092048.1, forward strand.
GCATTTCACTAATTTGAATTAAAATTTTTGTTGAACTTGCTTGAAGAAATTTTTTTTGGAACATGGTTTAGAGCTCAAACGTACAAAATCAGTGAGATTTTAAACCTATTTGATTGGTTGCATCTTATTAACCAATGTTTTATTATGGCGTGTGTCGTTCTCTCTAAAATTGTGATCTTGGTCTTCCTTGATCCTATATTTTCATTGTTTGATGTATGCATACACCTATGTGATTGAGGCCTTTGTTTCACTATAGCTCACATACCCATATGGCCTTACCCTTTCATTATCCTTTGCAAACCAATGTTGAGCCCATTTTTACCCCATTTGTTCTTTACTTTAGCACATCATTAACTCTAAGCAAAAAACAATAATGTCCTTAATTTGAATTCTTGGTTAGCTTAGACTAGTGAGAGTGCTCATGATTTAAGTGTGAAAAAATTGGGTTTGAAAATATTTGGTTTGGGAATTGGGTGTTGTATATCCTGGTGAAAATGTGAAAAAGATAGTTGAGCACATATTCTTGCATTCAATACCTTAATCATACGCATTGAAAAAAAAGAGGGAAAATAAAAATAAAAAGAAAAAGTAAAAAAAGAAAAAAAAAGAGAGAAAAAGAAAAAAAAAAAGAGCAAATAATAAAAGGGGACAAAATGCCCCAAAGTAAATGGTGATAACAATGCATATGTACTGTACTCAAAATCGGATGCATGAATGTGTGGAAAATATAGTTAATGGGTAGTTAGATTTTATATTCTGATTACATGGATTGTCTTAAGTTAGGTGGGAAGTTTAGGTTAATCAAGGATTCAGATTTTAGTCCACTGACCAAATACAATCTTACCTTGACCCTAACCCCATTACAACACTTACAAGACCTCTTGATATGTGTATTCGTACATTAAATTTTTGTTGATTGGTAGAAGAAGAGCAAGCCTTAGAAAGCAAGGTTAGTAGAGAATTGAGAGAATCGAACCTCAAACACTTGAGTGATTAGAGTGTATACACTTCCGGTGAGGGTTCGATACTCGATTCTTTGTTCCCGGCTTTCACGAGCTTTCTTCTTGCAAGTCTATTTGTACTTCATTTTATGATTTGAATTAGTGAGATCCAGTTCATATTTGTTCTTGAAAGATTTATTTACTTTTAACCAAGTAGGTAAAAGCATTTTACATGTAGTTGCATTCATATAGATAGGTTGCATTTAATAAGTCTTACCATTTTTCCTTCACCTCCTTTATAGCTTCTCTTGAGCTTAGCATGAGGACATGCTAATGTTTAAGTGTGGGGAGATTTGATGCACCACTATTTCATGGTACATTTTAGGCTGAATTGAGTAGATTTTATCCAATATTCTCACACTTATTCATATAATTTGCATGTTCTACATTTTCCTTCCTAATTTTGTGCTATGATTAAAAACATGCTTCTTTGGCCTTAAATTTGCTAATTTTAATCCTCTCTTATTACCATTCGATGCCGTGATATGTTTGTTAAGTGTTTTCAGAGTTTGTAGGGCAGGAATGGCTTAGAGGATGGAAAGGAAGCCTGAAAAAGTGGAAGAAACACAAGAAATTGAGAATTTCAGAAGCTGGTATCGATGCGTACGCATGGGCGACGCATACGCGTGACCGGTGCAGCATGCAAGCGATGCGTACGTGTGGCTAACGCGTACGCGTGACCAGTGTCACATGCCTAAGTAAAGCGAATTCGCTGGGGGCAATTTCTAGGCTGCTTTTGACCCAGTTTTAGGCCCGAAAATACAGATTAGAGGCTGCAGAGTAGAGTAGGAGGGGGAATCAATCATTCACTTTCATTCATACACACTTTAGGTTTTAGATGTAGGTTTCTAGATAGAGAGAGGCTCTCTCCTCTCTCTAGGTTTTAAGGTTTTTAGTCTTGTTCCTCCTCAAATTCAGATTTCTACCTTACTTTATTTAGCTTTCTTCTACTTTTATTTGTTCTAATACTTTAGTTATCTACTTCTATCATTGATTCCTTTATGTTGCCAATTTAGTTTATGAATTCTTCTTGTTTTCTTTAATCCATATTAATGCAAGTTATGTTTTCATGTTTATGATTGCTTCTTTCTTTATTTGTTATTATTGATTCCTTGCAACTGTTGGTCTTAGATTTTACATTCTCTTATTACTTTTCTATGATTTTATTTTGATCCTTCCATGTGTTTGATAAAATGCTTGGTTGGATTTTAAAATAGATTTTTATGTTATTAACTTGGATTGATCAATTAGAGACTGTTGAGTTATCAAAACTCTTTTGTTGAATGGTAATTGAAGATTGCCGGTTAGCTTGAACTTTACTAAAGCTAGTCTCTCACTATGAGTTGACTAGGACTTGTGAACTTAAGTTGATTGTATGCACTTGACCTTCCTCCATTGGTTAGAGGTTAACTAAGTGAAGGCAATTCACATTTACCATCACAATTGATGATGATAATGAGGATAGGACTTCTAATTCTCTTTCCTTGCTAAGAGCTTTCTTAGTTATTAGTTTATTTTCTCGCCATTTTACTTTCTTGTTTCTTATTACAAAACCCAAAAATATGCTTTTTCATAACCAATAATAAATACAATTCCCTGCAATTCCTTGAGAGACGATCCGAGGTTTAAATACTTCGGTTTTTATTAGGTTTGCTTAAGTGACAAAGAATCTAAACGTTGATTAAAGTTTAATTGTCGGTTCAGAACTATACTTGCAACACGATATTTTTGTGAAAAATCTTTACCGACATTCTTCCTCCGTCAGTCTACAAAAGATGTGTTGATGTTTGAAGGTTGATTGGTATAAGGCAGTGATAAATAATTTTAGGTTTGGTTTAAATTATGTTTCTGGAATAATGATGGTTGAATGTCAATTAGTGTTTGATATGGCTGGTTGATTGATTTTATATGTGGTTGTATTTGGTTGATATTGTGGATTTTAAATTTGGTGAATAGATCTGCAAAGTTTTTATGATTTGGGCACTTTCGGTGTTTGCTTAGTTTTTGTTCATGTATGGTTTGTGAACTTATGAGTGAATATTAATGGTGACGGTGTAGATTTTTTGTTTTAAGTTTTTTATTGGACTCTCTTTGGCTATTGTAGATTTCTACAAAACAATAACTTAACAGGTCAAGTTTCATCAAACTTAATTGAAGAATCAAGACTGAACTTTGGGTAATTAAGAAAACTTATTTACTTTTCAACTTTTAGAATTGTCTCAGATGATTAATATTAATAATAGTTGACAATGAAATTTTTATTGGTTGTGAATTGGTGTTTGATTTGACTATTGTATTGGCTTAATTTACGATAATGTTTGGTTTATGTTGTGGACGATAAATTAGTTAATTATTAATATCATAAATAGTTTGGTATGGTTGATACTTTATATAATGTAATAGTATTAGTATAGCCTAATCTCTAATGCTCATCAGTATTGCCTTTTCGATTTTTAATTTAATTTTGTTCAATTTTTGTAATTGAGTGTTTGGTGCATTTTAAATATGATTTTTTTTTTTGCTTAATTGAATTCTTTTTTTTTTGATTTAATAATAAACTTTGATATTTAAACGTGTTTGTGAACTTTCAACTAAAAATCACTAAATGGTTAATTTAAAAATTATTAGATTTAAATATTTAAAATCATAAATTATATTTTTAAATAAATTTTTAAAAAAATTAAAATTTAAGTTTATCATCGGTTAAATCAGTTGCTAATTATTAATTAATTATTAATAATAAATAATATATTATTGTTGGATTTGGCGAGAGAAAACTCTAATGGTAACAAGCTCTAGAATTTCACAATTAAAGGTTTATATCTGTCGGTAATTAGCGACGGACAAAAAAATCGACAGTAAATAGTTACCGGCGAGGTTTATACTGCCGGATTTATTTGATGGTAAACAGGTCACCAACGGATTTTTTTGGTAAATCCGACGGTATTCGCCATTTTTCTTGTAGTGAATATCATACAAGGATGAATGAGCTCTTTTAAAGTGGATAGGGACCAACTAAAATTTGTTGTCAGGTGTTCTAGTAAAATGCCTAAATGCTAATTTTATTAATTTTCTTGTTTGAATTTGATGAATAAAGTGAAGAACAATGGAAAGAATTAGAGGAAAGCAAAGAATGAAAATGATTTCTCAAATTTTTAAGAAGCCCTTTTGAGAGAAATTGGTTGAGATCCTTTTATAGTCTGTCATTTTGAAGGAGGAGTATATTGTCCAATAGTTATAATGTCATATTCAGTCTATCCCAAAACTTGTTACTAAATGGAATAGTTGCTAGAAGATATTTTTAGGTATTCTTATTATGTTAAGTCTCTTTAACTAAAAATGAGTGTAAGAAAAAAGTTGATCTCCATAAGTTAAGGTAATAGTTCTGACACTACTCTGGGTGTTCATGATAAAGAGATGTTCGGGTAAAAATGTGCTCATGACATGTAATATTGGTAAAGGAATATCTAGTTTGGTTCATTTTTAACTAGATGATATTCTCCATCCTTCATATCCAACCAATTCACTTCCATTAATTTAGTTTCTACTAAAAAAAACATCAATTCCTCAAAGTATTTTTTTGGATTTTATCCTTTTGGCCCAACATTTTTAGGAGGAACTTTATTTTTTTTTCGGTCATGTTTTGGACAATCTCAAAATTATTATACACAAAAGATTCATACTTTTGATATATAATCATAAGTCCCATGTAGTCTTTAAAAATACCGAATGTTTTCTTAGGTTGCATTGAATTTTTCGTACTCCATAAAAAATTATTAATTTTGTTCTTTTAAATAATGATAATTTATTTTTTTTTGACATATTTTTACTCTAAATAATAAATCTCTCCTCTTTTATATTATGATATTAATATGTGATTTGAATGTAATTATATACTCATAAAAAATAATAAAAATTATTATTGTGCAAAAAATTTGAATGTTAATGAAAATATATATATATATATATATATATATATATATATATATATATATATATAGTCTGTTTGTTTGTATTTATTTATTTTTATAATTTTTTTTAATGAAAAAAGAGGACGAATTTGATTTTTTTTAATGAAAAGAATTCTTTTTACCTTTTTAATTACTGTTATGAGTTTTTAATTTTAAATAGAGTACCTAGAGTAAATTTCCGTAGTAGTCCCCGAGATTGAAGTCGTGCACCAAAATCGTCCTTGAGATTCCAATTGCACCAATTACATCCTTGAGATTGGAAAAATTGCACCATAGTAGTTTCTGACCCATTTTCCATTAACGACGTGCTGATGTGGCTTGATAACGTGGACATTTGGTGACACGTGTCACCTCATAATTTGGCCACATGTAACGGTATGATGACGTGTTGGTCAACGACACGTGGCATGCTGACATGGATGAGTATGCCACGTGTCAGATTATGCCACGTATCGCAATGCTATTTATCCACGTGTCATTCATTATGTCATCGTTACATGGGCACTAAATTGGTCCCTTACTTTGCATCAAATGACTTATTTTAGTCCCTGAAATTGAATGCCGTGCACCAAATTAGTCCTTTCATCAGTTTTTTCTCATTTTTTTATAAATTTAAAATTCTCAATTAAAATTAGTGTATTCAAATATATAATGAGAATTTTAAATTTATAAAAAAATGAGAAAAAATTGATGAAGGGACTAATTTGGTGCACGACATTCAATTTCAGGGACTAAAATGAGTTATTTGATGCAAAGTAAGGGACTAATTTGGTGCACATATAATGATGACATAGTGGATGACACATGGACAAATAGCATTGCAACACGTGGCATAATCTGACATGTGGCAAAATAGTATTGTGACACGTGGCATACTCATCCACGTCAGTATGCCACGTGTCGTTGACCGACACATCATCATACCGTTACACATGGCCAAATCATGAGGTGACACGTGTCACCAAATGTCCATGTCATCAAGCCACGTCAGCGCGTCGTTAACGGAAAATGGGTCAGGGACTACTATGGTACAATTTTTCCAATCTCAGGGACGTAATTGGTGCAATTGGAATCTCAGGGACGATTTTGGTGCACGACGTCAATCTCGGGGATCACTGTGGGGATTTACTCAGAGTACCTAGCTTTAAAAAGAAATAAAAAAAGATAAATCATGAACGAAAGAGAAGAGCGTCTTCACTTTTTTCTGTTAGGGCATTCTTTTCTACCTCTCTTAGGGTAAAGAACACTCCCACATTCATCTTTGTTTTGTCTTCTCACTTGGTAAAATTTTTTTCTTCCTCTACTTTATCTATTCTCTTCAATTTTGTTCCTTTTTTCTTCTCTTCTCTTGTTGTCATATGCTATGTATTTTCCTTTTTTTGTATGAAATTCTTGGCACTTGAATTTCTATTATTGTATTCTTGACATTCTAGGTATTTTGAATCATTGTTATTGTGTTCTGTGATATTCTTCTTGATATTGTTACTTTCTTGATATTCTTAGTACTCCTGAATTTATAGTTACTAGAATGTTGATAATGTTGGTACTATTGAATTTTTTTCTGTTGGGATTTATGTATTCTTGATATTTCCCCATTTTTGTTGTTGTTGCTGTTATTTTCTTTTTTAGGACTTGTTTCTTTGTTGTCGTGCCTCGTGTGAAACTTACTGCCAAGGTAACAGATAATGACCCAATTTAGGACTTTGATGATAATTTGAGAACTGATTCTTCTGTGGATGATATAGACGTCCCCAAGAGTATGCCATCGAATTCTTTGAATTTATCCCCCAATTTTAGGTTAAGCCATTAGATAATAGGGCTACATTTGTTAGTAAAAAACCTTTTTTGAAACCTCCTTCCTCTGACTCATTATTAGGCATGAATAAAACTATTAAGCCTGTCTTTGATTCTTCATACTATAGAATTTTAGGTGAATTCATTGGAAGATCTTCATATCAAGTGAGTCATACTCTTCTTCATTTTTGGCTAAAATGCCAAGAATTTTCATGGAAGTCTTTCAAGTTTGAAGCAGCCACACATGTTAAAAAAGTTTGGCATAATTGGGTATTTGCAGTATTTTTTAAGGAAGGTGGTGATGTTTTGAGGAAATTGGAGTTTGTCGGTGTTACTGAAGCTATCCCACATCCGTAGGTTGATTATTATCCACGATCTGTTATCACAATTGATTCTTATCACTTATTCATTTTGTTGCTATATGTTGAAGAAAGACTAATTGTTTTTTTCTTGGAAGACTTGGGTGTACAACGAAATGGCTATGATATGAGTTTGCTTTGGCAGTGATGGTGCTTTCAGACTCATACCTTTTTGACTTCTTAGGGTGAGTTTTTACCCACTTTAGTAGATGTTGTGGTTCTTCTTCAATTGCTGGTGTTTGGCCTGGATCTCACTCTTCTTCATCCAGACTCTGATCTACTTAAGCATGCAAAACATCTTCAAAGTAGTTTAAGTTATGCAAAAGAATTGTTCATGAGTATGCATGTTGAGAAGTCTTCTTCCAAGAATAAGCATCCAAAAACTCATGGGTCTTTCAAGAACAAAGAGGTGGTTCATGAGAAACAAGCTTCTAAGAGGAAAAAGATTCCCATTAAGTATTTTTACTCCAATTGGCTTCGTTATTTTTTTGTGACTTCCTCAATGGTGAATTTGTTGCTATTCCTGCCATTCTTTTAGATCTTAGAGAATCTGCTTTTATAGCTTACTGATTAAGTAAATATGTAATTTTGAGACCAGCGGACGAGTGCATGAGCCATGGCGTATTTTTTCTAGCTTGCTTGATCACTTGAGGAGAACATCTCCCAGTTGTTTCTCTCTATTTGAGCAGCTTATATGCCAGACTTGATCAATTCTTTGAGAAACTCAAAATTGCTCATGGCTACTTTCTAGTATTGGCTTTTATCGAAAATATATTTCTTCAGCTCTTTCTTTTTAAGAGGTTCTCTCGATTTGCTCCCATCTGTAAGCTTCCTACAATTCTTCCAGACAAAAAGCAAGTCCTCGTGCTTGGACTTGGGGTTTCACTTATCCATATAAACCTTTGAAAAATATTGTTGACTAGGAGGAGAACTTTTTTTTCCACCCATACACAACCTCTTGTCAACCTGGTGCACCAGATCTTCATCGTAGATAATCCACTATTCTTGAGAATGACCGTCATGACATTTCCACTAGCAATGAGGGTTCTTATTACTTTTGGCTTCTGTGCACTTCTACCTCTCTTTCTGGTTTAGTTGTTATGAATAGGGACTTCTCTTTTGAAGCTTTGATCTGTTCCATCATTTATTATTTTGATAGGGTACGTCGCTAACTAAGGTGGGACCAAGATGCAAGAAATGTAAAGCATATCCTTTTTCTCTATGAAAAATTTAATGAAAAGGTTTTATTTCAAAATAAACTCCCAGCAATCCTTGCTTGGTTTTTCCTCTTGATAGAGATAGGGGAGTTACAATGGAGTATGTAGATTACCTTATATGTATAAAAAAAACATATTAGGCCATATGAGAGTACCTCTACTCTAGATGTCAAATTATTTATTTCAATTTTGATCAAGGATTCATATTTCATGACTCGCAACCTCTCTCCTTCAACTATTACAAGTAATATTTGTTCTTTGTTGATTCTTGTTTTTGTTTTTTCTCTTTTTTGTACTTTGTGTGTTTGACTGTTATGTCTTTCATGTTTTGTAAACTTGAATGCCGGGTGTTATAAACATTTACCTTCTTCAAAGAAAAATCTGATGTTTCTGTTGTTATTACTAAAGTAATCAAGCGTGGTAAAGTGTAGGGTTCAAATATTAAGGTTGTAAAGAGTCTCCCAAGAAACCACCTAAACCCCTCATTAATGCTACCCCTTCACCAGTTTCTACTAGTTCATGGATTTCTCCTTCGGCAACTAAAGCTAAGGATTCTTCTACTACTGATTGCTTTGTTAAGTCATCATAATCTCCTAGTAAGGATGCCGCTAGCTTAACTGGGGATACTATAACGCATGGGTCTCATCACCTTTTGGATAAGATAAAGACAATTTCCAATGCGCCTTCTGATCCAATGAATGTAGGTAATGAGAGCTCCCAAGAAGGGGTCAGTGGGACTCTGATGAGCGGATAATTTATACGCTTTTTGGCATTGTTTTTAGTATATTTTTAGTAGGATCTAGTTACTTTTAGGGATGTTTTTATTAGTTTTTATGTTAAATTCACATTTCTGGACTTTACTATGAGTTTGTGTGTTTTTCTGTGATTTCAGGTATTTTCTGGCTGAAATTGAGGGACTTGAGCAAAAATCAGATTCAGAAGTTGAAGAAGGATTGCTGATGCTGATGGATTCTGACCTCCCTGCACTCAAAGTGAATTTTCTAGAGCTACAAAACTCCAAATGGCGCGATTCTAATTGCGTTGAAAAGTAGACATCTAGGGCTTTCTGGCAATATATAATAGTCCATACTTTGGCCGAGTTTAGATGACGCAAAAGGGCGTTGAACGCCAGTTCTACACTGCAGTCTGAAGTTAAACGCCAAAAATACGTTACGAACCAGAGTTGAACGCCAAAAACACGTTACAAACTGGCGTTCAACTCCAAGAATGACCTCTCCACGTGTAAACTTCAAGTTCAGCCCAAGCACACACCAAGTGGGCCCCGAAAGTGGATTTATGCATCAATTACTTACTTCTGTAAACCCTAGTGACTAGTTTAGTATAAATAGGACTTTTCACTATTGTATTTACATCTTCGGATCATCTTTGATTAGTTTTATGCTATCTTAGACTTGCATGGGGGCTGGCCATTCGGCCATGCCTGGACCATTATCACTTATGTATTTTCAAACGGTAGAGTTTCTACACTGCATAGATTAAGGTGTGGAGCTCTGCTGTTCCTCATGAATTAATACAAAGTACTACTGTTTTTCTATTCAATTCAACTTATTCTACTTCTAAGATATCCATTTGCACTTCAACATGAATGTGGTGATCGTGACAGTTATCATCATTCCCTATGAACACGTGCCTGACAACCACTTCCGTTCTACCTTAGATTGAATGAGTATCTCTTGGATTCCTTAATCATAATTTTCGTGGTATAAGTTAGAACCCATGGATGGCCATTCCTGAGATCCGGAAATTCTAAACCTTGTCTGTGGTATTCCGAGTAGGATCTGGGAAGGGATGGCTGTGACGAACTTCAAACTCGCGAGTGCTGGGCGTAGTGACAGACGCAAAAGGATAGTAAATCCTATTCCAGTATGATCGAGAACCTCCAGATTATTAGCCATGCCGTGACAGAGCATTTGGACCATTTTCACAGAGAGGATGGGATGTAGCCATTGACAACGGTAATGCCCTTACAGAAAGCTTGCTATGGAAAATAGTAAGACTGGTTGGATGAAGACAGCAGAAAAGCAGAGGTTCAGAGGAACGAAAGCATCTCTATATGCTTATCTGAAATTCTCACCAATAAATTACATAAGTATTTCTATCTTTATTTTCTGTTTATTTATTATTATTATTCGAAAACTCCATAACCGTTTGATATCCGCCTGACTGAGATTTACAAGATGACCATAGCTTGCTTCATACCAACAATCTCCGTGGGATCGACCCTTACTCACGTAAGGTTTTATTACTTGGACGACCCAGTGCACTTGCTGGTTAGTTGTGCGAAGTTGTGAAGTTATGTTTGGACCATGGTATTGTGCACCAGTTGTTGACGCCATTGCCAGGGAGAGAACGAACAACAAATTTTACAACCTGAGTAACAATTTCGCATACCAAGTTTTTGGCGTCGTTGCCAGGGAGAGAACGAACAACAAATTTTACAACCTCTGAGTAACAATTTCGCATACCAAGTTTTTGGCGCCGTTGCCGGGGATTGTTCGAGTTTGGACAACTAACGGTTCATCTTGTTGCTCAGATTAGGTAATTTTCTTCTTATTTTATTTTCAAAAAGTTTTCAAAAATTTTCCAAAAAAATATTTTCTTTTTTTTCGTTTTTCCCAAAAAAATTTCGAAAAAAAATTTTTAATTATTCTATGGCTTCAAAACTTTCAAGAATGAATTCTAGAGTTTCATGGTAACATGTTGAATCCTATCTGGCTGTAAAGCTATATTCAAACTACTTTGGGATTGGTCTTCAATTAATCACCACAATGCATGTAATCCCATCCTAAAGCTGACTGGCTATTAAGCCATGTCCAACCCTTTGATTGGAGCTTTGGGCTAATATTGAAAGATTCCTGGAATTCTTCTTAAAGATTTTGGAATTCTTATTTTCTTTTTCATATTAATTTTTGAAAAATTCAAAAAAATCATAAAATCATAAAAATCAAAAATATTTTGTGTTTCTTGTTTGAGTCTTGAGTCAATTTCAAGTTTGGTGTCAATTGCATTTTTTCTAAAAATTCTTTGCATTTTTCGAAAATTCATGCATTCATAGTGTTCTTCATGATCTTCAAGTTGTTCTTGGCCAGTCTTCTTGTTTGATCTTCATATTTTCTTGTTTTGTGTCTTTTCTTGTTTTTCATATGCATTCTTGCATTCATAGTGTCTATGCATGAAAAAATTTCTAGGTTTGGTGTCTTGCATGTTTTCTTTTCTTGAAATTTTTTCAAAAATAAGTTCTTGATGTTCATCTTGACATTCATAGTGTTCTTGGTGTTCATCTTGACATTCATAGTATTCTTGCATGCATCACATGTTTTGATCCAAAATTTTCATGCATTGAGTCAATTTTGTGTTTTTCTCTTTCATCATTAAAAATTCAAAAAATAAAAAAAAATATCTTTTCCTTTTTCAATCATAAATTTTCGAAAATTTGAGTTGACTTTTTCAAAATTTTTTAAAATTTAGTTGTTTCCTATGAGTCAAATCAAATTTTCAATTTAAAAATCTTATCTTTTTCAAAATCTTTTTCAAAAAATCATATCTTTTTCATTTTTATTATTTATTTTCGAAAATTTTAAAAATATTTTTCAAAAATCTTTTTCTTAATTTTATATCAAATTTTCGAAAATATTATCAACAATTAATGTTTTGATTCAAAAATTTCAAGTTTGTTACTTACTTGTTAAGAAAGATTCAAACTTTAAGTTTTAGAATCATATCTTGTGATTTCTTGTGAATCAAGTCATTAATTGTGATTTTAAAAATCAAATCTTTTTCAAAACTAATTTCAATCATATCTTTTCAAAAATATCTTTTTATCTTATCTTTTTCAAAATCATATCTTTTTCAAAAAATTTTGATTTTAAAATATCTTCTCTAACTTCTTATCTTCTCATCTTTTCAAAATTGATTTTCAAATTTGTTTCAACTAACTAACTAACTTTTTGTTTGTTTCTTATCTCTTTCAAAACTACCTAACTAACTATCCCTCTCTAATTTTCGAAAATACCTCCCTCTTTTTCAAAAATTCTTTTTAATTAATTAATTGTTTAAATTCTAATTTTAATTCCAATTCTCCTTTAATTTTCGAAAATCATTAACTATTTTTCAAAATTAATTTTCGAAATTTCCTCTCCCTCATCTCCTTCTATTTATTTATTTACTAACACTTCTCTTCATCTCAAATCATTGTTCTTATCCTCAACCTTGTGTTTGGATTATCTATTCTTCTTCACCCTTATTCCCTTTCTTCTTCTACTAACAACAAGGGAACCTCTATACTCTGGTAAAAAGGATCCCTATTATTATTTTCTGTTCCCTTCTTTTTCATATGAGCAGGAGCAAGGACAAGAACATTCTTGTTGAAGCAGACCCTGAACCTGAAAGGACTCTGAAGAGGAAACTAAGAGAAGCTAAAATACAACAATCCAGAGACAACCTTACAGGAATTTTCGAACAGGAAGAGGAGATGGCAGCCGAAAATAATAATAATGCAAGGAGGATGCTTGGTGACTTTACTGCACCTAATTCCAATTTACATGGAAGAAGCATCTCCATCCCTACCATTGGAGCAAATAATTTTGAGCTTAAGCCTCAATTAGTTTCTCTGATGCAACAAAACTGCAAGTTTCATGGACTTCCATCTGAAGATCCTTTTCAGTTCTTAACTGAATTCTTGTAGATATGTGATACTGTTAAGACTAATGGAGTAGATCCTGAAGTCTACAGGCTCATGCTTTTCCCATTTGCTATAAGAGACAGAGCTAGAATATGGTTGGACTCTCAACCTAAGGATAGCCTGAACTCTTGGGATAAGCTGGTCAAGGCTTTCTTAGCCAAGTTCTTTCCTCCTTAAAAGCTGAGTAAGCTTAGAGTGGATGTTCAAACCTTCAGAAAGAAAGAGGGTGAATCCCTCTATGAAGCTTGGGAGAGATAAAAGGAACTAACCAAAAAGTGTCCTTCTGACATGCTTTCAGAATGGACCATCCTGGATATATTCTATAATGGTCTGTCTGAATTAGCTAAGATGTCATTGGATACTTCTGCAGGTGGATCCATTCACCTAAAAAAGATGCCTGCAGAAGCCCAAGAACTCATTGACATGGTTGCTAATAACCAGTTCATGTACACTTCTGAGAGGAATCCTGTGAGTAATGGGACGCCTCAGAAGAAGGGAGTTCTTGAAATTGATACTCTGAATGCCATATTGGCTCAGAATAAAATATTGACTCAACAAGTCAATATGATTTCTTAGAGTCTGAATGGAATGCAGGCTACATCCAACAGTACTCAAGAGGTATCTGCTGAAGAAGAGGCTTATGATCCTGAGAACCCTGCAATAGCAGAGGTAAATTACATGGGTGAACCCTATGGGAACACCTATAACCCCTCATGGAGAAATCACCTAAATTTCTCATGGAAGGATCAACAAAAGCCTCAACAAGGCTTTAATAATGGTGGAAGAAACAGGTTTAGCAATAGTAAGCCTTTTCCATCATCCACTCAGCAACAGACAAAGAACTCTGAACAAAATACCTCTAATTTAGCAAACTTAGTCTCTGATTTGTCCAAGGCCACTGTAAGTTTCATGAATGAAACAAGGTCCTCAATTAGAAATTTGGAGGCACAAGTGGGCCAGCTGAGTAAGAAGATCACTGAAACCCCTCCTAGTGCTCTCCCAAGTAATACAGAAGAAAATCCAAAAGGAGAGTGCAAGGCCATTGATATAAATATCATGGCCGAATCCAAGGAGGAAGGGGAGGACGTGAATTCCAAGGAGGAAGACCTCCTGGGATGTCCAGTAATCAATAAGGAGTTTCCCTCTGAGGAACCAAAGGACTCTGAGGCTCATCTAGAGACCATAGAGATTCCATTAAACCTCCTTACGCCCTTCATGAGCTCTGATGAGTATTCCTCTTCAGAAGAGAATGAGGATGTTATTGAAGAGCAAGTTGCCAAGTTCCTTGGTGCAATCATGAAGCTGAATGCCAATTTATTTGGTAATAAGACTTGGGGAGATGAACCTCCCCTGTTCACCAATAACTAAATGCATTGGATCAACTGAGATTACCTCAGAAGAAACAGGATCCTGGAAAGTTCCTAATACCTTGCACCATAGGCACCATGACCTTTGAAAAGGCTCTATGTGACCTTGGGTCAGGAATGGAAAAACTTGGAATCTTTGAGGTGCAAGCTGCTAAAATCTCATTAGAGATGGCAGAAAATTCCAGAAAACAGGCTTATGGACAAGTAGAGGACATGTTAGTAAAGGTTGAAGGCCTTTACATCCCTGCTGATTTCATAATCCTAGACACTGGGAAGGATGAGGATGAATCCATCATCCTTGGAAGACCCTTCCTAGCCACAGCAAGAGCTGTGATTGATGTTGACAGAGGTAAACTAGTCCTTCAATTGAATGAGGACTCCCTTGTGTTTAAAACTCAAGGTCACCCTTCTGTAAACATGGAAAAGAGGCACAGTAAGCTTCTCTCAAAGCAGAGTCAACCAAAGCCCCCACAATCAAACTCTAAGTTTGGTGTTGGGGAGTCTCAACAATGCTCTGAATATCTGTGAGGCTCCATGAGAGCCCACTGTCAAGCTATTGACATTAAAGAAGCACTTGTTGGGAGGCAACCCAATTTTTATTTATCTAATTTTATTTTTATTTTATTGTTCTTTCATGTTTTATTAGGTTCATGATCATGTGGAGTCACAAAATAAATAGAAAAATCAAAAACAGAATCAAAAACAGCAGAAGAAAAATCACACCCTGGAGGAAGGACTTATTGGCGTTTAAACACCAGTAAGGAGCATCTGGCTGGCGTTCAACGCCAGAACAGAGCATAGAGCTAGCGCTGAACGCCAGAAACAAGCATAGAACTGGCGTTCAACGCCAGAAACATGCTGTATCTGGGCGTTGAACGCCCAGAACAAGCATCAGTTCGGCATTTAAACGCCAGAATTGCATGCAAAGGCATTTTACATGCCTAATTGGTGCAGGGATGTAAATCCTTGACACCTCAAGATCTGTAGACCCCACAGGATCCCCACCTTCCCTCCTCATAATCCTAGATTCTTCCACATCTTCTTCTTCTACTATTCTTTCTTCTTTTGCTCGAAGGCGAGCAACATTCTAAGTTTGGTGTGGTAAAAGCATAGCTTTTTTGTTTTTCCATAACCATTGATGGCACCTAAGGCCAGAGAAACCTCTAGAAAGAGGAAAGGGAAGACAAAAGCTTCCACCTCCAAGTCATAGAAGATGGAGAGATTCATCTCAAGGGTCTATAGCTCAGTGGTAGAACACTTGAATGCAAATCAAGAAATCCTTAAGATACCTCAAGGGATGCACTTTCCTCCACAGAATTTTTGGGAGCAAATCAACACCTCCCTAGGAGAACTAAGTCCAACATGGGATAACTAAGGGTAGAACATCAAGAGCACTCCATCATACTCCATGAAATTAGAGAAGATCAAAGAGCAATGAGGGAGGAGCAACAAAGACAAGGAAGAGACATAGAAGAGCTCAAGGACATCATTGGTTCCTCAAGAAGGAAACGCCACCATCACTAAGGTGGACTCATTCCTTGTTCTTAAATTTTCTGTTTTTTGTTTTCTTATGTTAAATGTTTATCTATGTTTGTGTCTTTATTACATGATCATTAGTGTCTAAGTATCTATGCCTTAAAGTAGTGAATATGAATCCATCACCTCTCTTAAATGAAAAATATTTTAATTCAAAAGAACAAGAAGTACATGAGTTTCGAATTTATCCTTGAACTTAGTTTAATTATATTGATGTGGTGACAATACTTTTTGTTTTCTGAATGAATGCTTGAACAGTGCATATGTCTTTTGAAGTTGTTGTTTTAGAATGTTAAATATGTTGGCTCTTGAAAGAATGATGACAAGGAGACATGTTATTTGATAATCTGAAAAATCATAAGAATGATTCTTGAAGCAAGAAAAAGCAGTGAATACAAAGCTTGCAGAAAAAAAATGGCAAAAAAAATAGAAAAAGAAAAAGTAAGCAGAAAAAGCCAAAAGCTCTTAAAACCAAAAGGAAAGAGCAGAAAGCCAATAACCCTTAAAACCAAAAGGCAAGGATAAATAAAAAGGATCCCAAGGCTTTGAGCATCAGTGGATAGGAGGGCCTAAAGGAATAAAATCCTGGCCTAAGCAGCTAAACTAAGCTGTCCCTAACCATGTGCTTGTGGCGTGAAGGTGTCAAGTGAAAACTTGAGACTGAGCGGTTAAAGTCAAGGTCCAAAGAAAAAGAAGAGTGTGCTTAAGAACCCTGGACGCCTCTAATTGGGGACTTTAGCAAAGCTGAGTCACAATCTGAAAAGGTTCACCCAATTATGTGTCTGTGGCATTTATGTATCCGGTGGTAATACTGGAAAACAAAGTGCTTAGGGCCACGGCCAAGACTCATAAAGTCGCTGTGTTCAAGAATCAACATACTGAACTAGGAGAATTAATAACACTATCTGAACTCTGAGTTCCTATAGATGCCAATCATTCTGAACCTCAATGGATAAAGTGAGATGCCAAAACTATTCAAGAGGCAAAAAGCTACAAGTCCCGCTCATCTGATTGGAGCTATGTTTCATTGATAGTTTGGAATTTATAGTATATTCTCTTCTTTTTATCCTATTTGATTTTCATTTGCTTGGGGACAAGCAACAATTTAAGTTTGGTGTTGTGATGAGCGGATAATTTATACGCTTTTTGGCATTATTTTTAGTATATTTTTAGTAGGATCTAGTTACTTTTAGGGATGTTTTTATTAGTTTTTGTGTTAAATTCACATTTCTGGACTTTACTATGAGTTTGTGTATTTTTCTATGATTTCAGGTATTTTCTGGCTGAAATTGAGGGACTTGAGCAAAAATCAGATTCAGAGGTTGAAGAAGGACTGCTGATGCTGATGGATTCTGACCTCCCTGCACTCAAAGTGGATTTTCTGGAGCTACAGAACTCCAAATGGCGCGCTTCCAATTGCGTTGGAAAGTAGACATCCAGGGCTTTCTGGCAATATATAATAGTCCATACTTTGGCCTATTTTAGATGACTCAAAAGGGCGTTGAACGCCAGTTTTACGCTGCAGTCTGGAGTTAAACGCCAGAAACACGTCACGAACCAGAGTTGAACGCCAGAAACACGTTACAAACTGGCGTTCAACTCCAAGAATGACCTCTCCACGTGTAAACTTCAAGCTCAGCCCAAGCACACACCAAGTGGGCCCCGGAAGTGGATTTATGCATCAATTACTTACTTTTGTAAACCCTAGTGACTAGTTTAGTATAAATAGGACTTTTTACTATTGTATTTACATCTTCGGATCATCTTTGATCAGTTTTATGCTATCTTAGACTTGCATGGGGGCTGGCCATTCGGCCATGCCTGGACCATTATCACTTATGTATTTTCAAACGGTAGAGTTTCTACACTTCATAGATTAAGGTGTGGAGCTCTGCTGTTCCTCATGAATTAATACAAAGTACTACTATTTTTCTATTCAATTCAACTTATTCCACTTATAAGATATCCATTCGCACTTCAACATGAATGTGGTGATCATGACAGTCATCATCATTCCCTATGAACACGTGCCTGACAACCACTTCCGTTCTACCTTAGATTGAATGAGTATCTCTTGGATTCCTTAATCATAATTTTTGTGGTATAAGTTAGAACCCATGGATGGCCATTCCTGAGATCTAGAAATTCTAAACCTTGTCTGTGGTATTCCGAGTAGGATCTGGGAAGGGATGGCTATGACGAACTTCAAACTCGCCAGTGCTAGGCGTAGTGACAGACGCAAAAGGATAGTAAATTCTATTCCAGTATGATCGAAAACCTCCAGATGATTAGGCATGCCGTGACAGAGCATTTGGACCATTTTTACAGAGAGGATGGGATGTAGCCATTGACAACGGTGATGCCCTTACAGAAAGCTTGCCATGGAAAGGAGTAAGACTGGTTGGATGAAGACAGCAGGAAAGCAGAGGTTCAGAGGAACGAAAGCATCTCTATACGCTTATCTGAAATTCTCACCAATGAATTACATAAGTATTTCTATCTTTATTTTCTGTTTATTTATTATTATTATTTGAAAACTCCATAACCATTTGATATCCGCCTGACTGAGATTTACAAGATGACCATAGCTTGCTTCATACCAACAATCTCCGTGGGATCGACCCTTACTCACGTAAGGTTTTATTACTTGGACGACCCAGTGCACTTGCTGGTTAGTTGTGCGAAGTTGTGAAGTTATGTTTGGACCATGGTATTGTGCACCAGTTGTTGGCGCCATTGCCAGGGAGAGAACGAACAACAAATTTTACAACCTGAGTAACAATTTCGCATACCAAGTTTTTGGCGCCGTTGCCGGGGAGAGAACGAACAACAAATTTTACAACCTTTGAGTAACAATTTCGCATACCAGACTCTCCTAATTCATCTTCTTTTGGGGATGTCTCTGGTGAGGGTACTACCCAAAGTGTTGCTCAAGATATCCCCCAAGCAGTAGCAAATAGTAAGGGCAATGTTTGCATCTAGCTGAGTGTTACCTACCAAATGAATCATGCTAGAAGTGATCTTATACCCATCCAAATGGTATTTTCTAGTGCAAGTACGGTTGTCTTCCCCCATTCTTTTTCTTTTCAATATTCAAAATATGTTATATACATACTTTTGTTCATGATATGTATGTGTGTATATTTTTATCTATCACTATTTTTTTTAGCTTCTCATGTTAATTCTCAATCCATTTTTAAAGCATCAAACCCTTCTAATATCACAAAGGAACCCACAACTAGTGCTTCTTCTAGTGTGTATCATTATTTTTGTTTTCATTTATTTATGCACAGGAATTTTATAAGTTTTTCACAGAGAAAAGGTATTTGTTTTTACTTGTTTGTTTTGCTTGCTAGTTTTTGTTCATGATGAGTTTGAGTATTTTCATAGTGATGTGAAGATATTATTGTCTGAGATTGCATCTTAGAACTCTTTCTTCATGCTTTCTAGCGACCTCAACTGTCTTTTCAAGAAACTTGGATATCAAGCTTTTTTGGATGCATGGATGTTCTTTACTTCACACACCCTTGCAGACTTCTGGGGTGTTCATCAAAATATGGTATAAAAATATCAAAATGACCTTAAGTTATTTAAATTTAGTGGTCCTTTGCTTGAGAATATTTCTTCTGAGTAGGAGCCTCCATCTGGGTTACCCTTTCTTCTGGTGTTTCTGGTCTTCGAGAAAATATTAACAAGCTTATATTTGAGCTGAACACCATGAAAGCTAAGCTGGCTAGCACCATCCTAGAGCGAAAGCAATTGGTCAAGTATAAGGAGGTTAATAGCCCAAATGGGTTTGATGATGTTGTTTAGTGTGCAAGCCCAAATTATTTTGGTACAACCCAAACAAATGAAATAAAATGCTCTCAAAGTTGATGAATGAAATTGAATCCATCCAAGTCCAATGCCATTCAAAAGAAAGAAAAGCGACTCTCAGCAAGTGTTTCTAAGCTGCTTTGGGTAGTGTTCAGAGGGAAGAGAAGAGTTCACTTTTCTTGCTATCATAAAAAAAGAAATGGAAAATCCAAAAATGGAGGCTATGTCAAATCAGAATTGGAGCTAAGATCAGATTGCTCAAATCAAGCTTAGTCAGAAGATAATGCAATTTGGGATAACAAAAGAAAAAAGAGAGATCTATTTTCATCTGCTGTGAATCAATGGTCAAAATTGTTTCTTGGAGCCAAAGCACAAATTTAAAGATTTGGATATGAACCTCACTGAGCAAGCAAGTTGCTACTGCACCTATCTCCTCTGTTAAGCCTAAATCATATTTTCAAATCTCTAATTTTGTGGTCTGGATAAATAAAAAGGAAAGGGGATTGCAACTGGTTCAAGGATCAAGAAGTTGACTTTGGAGAGAAAACCCTAGCCGTGGCTCAAGGATGATAAAAAAAGGAAAATGTTTTTCATTTGAAGACAAGGAGAGAGAACCTGAATCTAAGTTTCATTGAGAGCTTTCCTGTAAGAGTTCAACGTTTTGAACAATATTTTTATATCAAAAAATATTTTGCCAAGATGGAGAGCTTCATTAGAGAGTGTTGAATCTGGTTCAACATATAGCGTCAAGGCTGTGAATTATCATCTCCTTCATGATTTATTATTGATTATTCAGTTTCAATGCTGTATCTTTCTTTGTTTTCATTTCGTGGTAAAAGGCACAAAAGTGAGGCATTAAGAAAAAGACATTGAGAGAAAAGGCTGAGAGAAATACTTGGAGAGAAAAACTAAGAGTAATTTCAGAGGTATCACTTGCTAAGTTGGGTAAGCACTTAGTGTGTTGAGAGTCTAGGTAGTTACATAGCCAAGTCAAGTTTATGTTGAAGCTTGATGTATCCCTATAGGATTAGGTTGAATCCTTAGGAATTGATATATATAATACTTGGAAGTGAAAATTCCACCAACGTTGTGGTGGAGACTGGATGTAGGTTGTATTGCACAAGACAACTGAACCAGGATATATGATTGTGTTATCTTCTTCTTCCCTTCTCTGATTCTATTTTTTACGATTTATGAGATAAAATAAAATTGTCTCATGCATAATCTAATACATAGACCATAAGTTATAAGTTCTGGTTTGAGGCTTTAATAATCAAGTT
The DNA here is from genome assembly GCF_003086295.3 of Arachis hypogaea. NCBI lineage: Eukaryota > Viridiplantae > Streptophyta > Magnoliopsida > Fabales > Fabaceae > Arachis > Arachis hypogaea. Next base: position 114,559,445 of record NC_092048.1, read on the forward strand.
TTAAAGAAGGTCATAGATTCAACCCCCTTCTTTAGGCCTTAACTTTCATTGTTACACCTCTTTTTTTGGTGTCATGCTTCTCCCTTTTTGTACACTAAAATATGAATTTTTTGTGTATAAATAATTTTAAGATGACTCAAAACATAGCCAAAAAATATTAAAACTCTCCTAGAGGTGTGGGGTTAAAAGCGTGAAACCCAAAAAGAACATCCTGAAGAGTTGAATTTCTCTTTTAGTATGAACTAAATTGGTAAAAGTGGATTAGTTGAATTTGAAGTGTAGAGAGTGATATCTAATTAGAAATAAACCAAAATAAATATTCCATCACTAATATCACATGTCATGAGAATTCTTTTATCCGGACACTTCCTTGCCATGGACACCTGGAACAGTAGTAGAACTTTAACTTAAGTTGTGGGATCAACTTCCTCCTTACACCCATTTTTAGTTAAAAAAATTTGAAATGATAGGAACACCCAAAAATACTTTCTGCCAACTACTCTATTTAGTAACAATCTTTGGGATAAAATGGAATAGACTAAATATCACATTGTAATAATTGGACAATGTTCTCCTCCTTCAAAATGGCTTGGGCTTATAAAAGGACCTCAACCCATTTCTCTTGAGAGAGTTTTTTTTCTAAAACTTGAGAAATCACATATCCATCCTTTGCTCTAATTCTTCTTATTGTTCTTCACTTTATTCATAGAATTCATAAAATAAGCATTTGGATATTCCACTAGAACACTCGACATTAGAACACCCGACAGTGAATCCTTGTCCACTTTTAAAAGAGCTTATTCACCCTCTTATAATCTTAGTGAAGGTCTCTACATTTGTTCTTCACCTCTATTTCTCATCTTTAGTTCTTGTGTTACTTACTTGCTGTTAATAGAAAAATTTTTCTCACAAGTTTACTTACCTTAATCTCTCATCTTAATCTTTCTTCTACTTAATCTATTTCACAAAACTCACCCGAATCATTTGGCGACTCCACTGTGGAGGAGCACTTCGACGCAATGGCTGAGTCTAGCAACACTAATTTTGGGTAGAATCAACCACCCAGGTGACGTTCAATAACCCCTCAAGACCTCAATCTCAGCTTGGGAACACCTCAAGATGAGGACGAGAGCAACCAAAAAGAGGAACACATGGGACAGCAGAATCTGGGTGTCGGAGGAGGAGGAGCTCCTACCTGTGAAAATTTTTTTGCATCGCATACTGAAGGTACTACTGGTCTACACACTCATATTACTATTCCCGCTCACGTGTACAATAACATGATAGACAACCAGGCAAAGATGCAGGCTTTGATCAGTAAAATATTGGCTAAAAACCAAATGAGGTATAGAATCCCTTCACCGCCTGCAGCCATGAATTAGGAGCATATGGAGGAAGACGAGAACACTCCTGTCACTCATAGGGAGTTGACACGTATTCTAAAGGACAAAGGAGAGCAAAATAAATCCACTTGGGAGATAAATCTACCATTTCGGCATCATATTTTGACAAAATCGTACCTTAAAGGGTACTAACCACCTACTTTTCCCAAGTTTGATGGTACAAAAAGTGTCAAAAAATATCTCCTGTCATTTTTAAATGACCTCGGGATGTTCAAAAATCACCCGGAGTTCAAGATCAGGGAGTTCTCAAAATCATTGATGGGGAGGGCATTCACCTGATATGCTAAGTTAAAAGCCAATAGCATTAATACTTGAGAACAGTTGGTGACAAAATTTTGTAACAAGTTTCTATTGGAGGAACCCTCCATGCACATCATGGACCTAGGAAGAGTAAAACAAAAACAAGGAGAAGGATTGGTGGCATTTATAAGAGATACAGTTATCAAACTTTACTTTGCATAGACACCCTCCCAAAATCACAATTGGTGCACGAGTGTAGTAAAACGTGGAAGACGGATCCCAAGTCTATCTATCCATGAGTAACATAAATACCTTTTCTGAACTCTTGAAGAGAGCATTTTACATAACCAAGACAATGAAGTACAATAGAAAAAAAATCTAAAGAAGTTTTCCCCCTAGAGGTGTGTGTTGCTAGTGGTAGGAGCAGAAGTTATTCCTATCCTATGGGTTCTAATAGAAATAATCCTCCATCTTCACTTTTCCTCTCTAGAGCCCAGGCCATGGTGGTCATAAATAGGTATTTCAAGGATGAAACATTGAATCCAGAACAAATAAAGAACCACCAACTCCTAAAGATTTGAGGGACCTAAAATACTGCATGGTACACCGAAATAAGAGTCATGACCTGACTGATTGTTACGTGGCAAGGATAGTATTCTATAAGTAAATAAAGAAGGGAAGACATTCCTAAATGGAGAACAAAATCAAGCTGACGTGAAGAACACCCCTTTTTCCAACAAGACGTTGGAATCATAGACGTTGTAAGAGAGGTAATGCTAACTGAGATATAGATGAGGTTGAAGGGATGATCACCATGGAGAAGTCCTCAGATGAAGACACATTATCAAGGGGTCTTTTAAAATCTTGAAGGTGTACTATCATATTTAAGCAACTTGGGATAGCCAAAGTCTTAAAGAGTCATTTAGAAGCCTAAAGAAAGCTTGGGGCTGTCAATTTCCTACTCATAAGATTAGCAAAAGCCATAAAAATACCTTGGTGTTCTGGGACCCTAACTCATTCAACAGGGAGTTCTGCCATAATAAATCAATGTTCGCTGAAGTAGTGGTGAAAAAACTCCATCTTCAATCTTGCACCCAAATGTTATAATGATGCATCTTGAAATGTTTGCATTGAAAAAGAATTCGAAAAAAATGAAGTGTCCCATCCTGTGAGCTCCTTAAAAAAAGAGAGCATGAATAGGGCAAGAAAAAAGAGAGCATGAATAGTCCTGACTTAATTTCTAACTTAACCCTTCACTTTCTGCTTTCTTCAGCTCCAAAAAACCGATGGAACAACCCTCGTCACACCTCTTCCAAACGAGGGATCTCTCAATTGCACACATATACAAAGCATAGAAGGAAAACACAATTACGGATAGCAAGTACAGCATATAGGACAAGTAGCAGTTAATTACATATAAGCAGATAGGCAAACCAATACAAATACATAATCAAACAAGTCATACAAATGCATATGATGCATGTTGTCCTATAGCTAATGAGCTTATTTGTCGGTTATACAGCCAACCCGACAAGTCCGGTAGCTAACCCGGGCATTGTCTCTCTGTTTTGCAAAAATATCTCAGCACATCGGCTAACTATTAGAATGAGAGGTGCCCTATCACCATTAGAGGAAATATGTGCCCTGTCACCCTTATAACTAGAGAGAAAACACATACATACTTATCATCAATCATCCTTAATCATGCTTCATTTATCATATTCATTCATTATCAATCAATCATCATCAAGTTAAACTTCATTCATAATAGTCTCAATATTTTGCACTTCGTCAATCAACCAACATTAGTTTCATCATCATTCATACTATCTTTAACTTCTTTTAAATCCCTCGATCCAAGTTCTTCCTCTTCCCAACCTTCCACTATAGGTCTCCTCTCCTTTTCTATGTTTAAAAACTAGGTATTAGGTTCTAGAAGGTAGTTATAGAGGTTTCAAAAGCTAGAGAATTGGTGAAACGTTCAAAATCACATTTTTAGGCCAAAGCAAGGGCTTCGTGTACGTGAGATACCCCTTCTCACACGCAATCTATCAGAGTCGCGTACGCAACCATGTCCCGCATACGCGAATGTTCGAGGCAGAAGAGAATGCTCGCATCGTGACCATGCTTCCGCGTACACAAACCCCGTTTCCTTCAAAAGATGCTAAAACCATATTTTTACACCAAACTTCGAACGTGCATAACTTTTTCGTTTTAAATGATTTTTCATCTGTTCTTCGAACATCATAAATTTCACGGACTCATTTTTATTTGAAACAAGTTTCACATAAATTGGGGGTTTGGATGTCAATTTATGACTCGCCGAAGTTGGTCAACAATTCACTTTTTAACAAAACACCAAAATCCCGTTCTTTCCAAAATCTTGATTTCAAACCATTATTTTACTCCTCAAAACAACACCAAATATCCTCAAAGTAATCTCATATCCATCTCATCTCTTTCATAACTTTTCTATGCTCAATTTTTATCACTTCCAACCCAACAATCAATAATCAACAACAACGCAATTCATCAATATATCATTATTATCATTCATAATCATTATCAATCCTCATAATAACAATATTCATTCCATTTTCATAATAAACTCAATATTTTCATTAGAAATCATTAAGCATCAACATATGCACATAGTTCAATTTATCTTACGGTTAACTAGCCTAAGTTTTCACGTTACCTTACACATTATCTACGAAAAACTGATAAACCCATATTTCATGAGTTATTTTGTGCTTAGTTTGAGTGATTTATTCAATCCTTCACCCACTTATTCATATTAATTGCATGGTTTTGCTTTCCCTTCCTTATTATGTGATGTACGTGAAAAATATGTTTCCTAAGCTTTAAAATTAATTATTTTAATTACCTTTATTTCCATTCGATGCAGTGATTAGTGTGTTGAGTAGTTTCAGATTTTCTAAGATAGAATGACTTAAAGAGTAAGAGGGAAATGGCTCATACTCAGAGTTGGTGCACAAGGTTCAATAAGGTTCCACGCTTCACCTCGAAGTACACAGATTGGTATCATGCTCAATTGCATGGATCACAGAGAACGTTTGGTCACCATGGTGAGATTCTACTCTTTAAACCACCCGGATGGAGACATGTAGATCAAAACGGAGGCGGATTTAAAAGCAAGGCTTGGGATCCTGGAGTTTATTCTGACGTTTGTCACCCCGGGAGCCTAACAATCTGTTTGAAGCCGTTCAGAAGCTTTGCATGCCTAGTTTGGGATCCCGGAGGCTATTGGCATTCCAAGCACTGGTGGAGATTTTTGGACGAATTTAAACATAAGCCGCCATAGCAGAAAGCTCCTCCAATGTCCAACTTAAGGACTTTAACTAAAAGTGCTAGGTGGGAAACAACCTATCATGGTATGGTCGCTTCTTTTTCAATTTAATTCTTGTTAATTGCTTTCATTTTTATTTTCTTTTTATTTTACTTTATTAAACCTGGAATCATTCATAGCATTCATATTAATCATTGCATTCTGCATTTATCTTACATATAAAAAAAAGGGGATGCACGACGCGACCGCATTCCCCATGCGATCGCGTCATATTGCGAAAACACTATCCACGCGACTGCGTCACCCACGCGGCCGCGTGCCCTGGAGATCGGCGTCAAGATCCAACGTCCAGAAAGTTAGGCTAGAATCGTGCGGCCCTTGTGCGTTTTGCACAAATTGGCCCACACGATCGCATGCCCCATGCGATCGCGTCACTTGCACAAAACCAATCCCATGCGACCGCGTGAGCGACGCGATCGCGTCGCATGGATTGCACACCACCCTCGAAGGAGACAGAGAGTTGCGCTAAAATGACGATGGAAGCGTGCGTCTAGCACAAATTCCAGCGACGCGATTGCACGACCCACGCGATTGCGTCATCCCCTTTCCTACCCCTCTCACGCGATCGCGCGACATACGCGATCGCGTCACCCCCATTTTCACCCCCACCACGCGATCGCGTGCCCCACGTGACCGCGTGGATTTCCAAATATAACCCCCCCAGGTCACGCAAAACCCTATCCTCGCGCCCCACCCCTTCACTCTCAACCCTCTCTCTCTCTCTCTCTCCCCAACCCTCAACTACCACCACCCAGCCACCATTACCGCTGCACCAACCACCGCCGGGAACCGCCGACCACCCACCGCCACCGTCCACCCACAACCCCCCTTCAACTAGCAACACCACCCATTTTCCCCCTCCCTTTCCCTACCCCCATCACTCTCTCCTTCCCCCTGCCGAACAGCCGCGCCACCGTGCCCACCACCGCCAGCCACCGTGCCAACCACCGGACGCCACCATCACCACCACCCAACCACCTTCCTGCCTACTCTCCTTATTCCGCCTTCCAGGTTCCGCAACACGCAATCCCTTTTATCCGTTCGTAGTTCTTCTTATTTTTTTCCGTTTCTGTTCATAATTAGGATAGATAGTCTTGCATGTTGTAGTGGATTTTAGGTTGTTAGGTAGCCTAGGCTGTGATTAGTGGCTCTAGGTCTGTTTATTTGCACTGTTCTTGCTTCTATTTTATCATATTTGCAAATCTGCTGTTGCTGTAATCTTGTTCATATGCTGTATTTCTTGTATATTACTGCTCTTTACATTGAATTTTCATGTTTATATTATATATATGTACCTGCAGCTTGACTTTTTAATTCATATGAACTGCTTTGATTGCTGTTTATTTTCCGGGATAATCCAATTTTAGCTGGAATGCTGCCCAAATTTCTATAAAAATGTTTTCATTCATATTTCGGTTTGGCAATTTGAACTCTGTTTTCCACTGCTTTAACCAAAACATTTCATAATTGCCAGGGCATGCTTTCTTATCCTTTTTGATTTCCTAGTTTATAAACTGCATTTGTGATGTTTTGATTCCAATTTTTGCTTTCTTTATATCTATTTGAATCAGCATCTACTTGTTTTTCTTGTTTGGTTATGAGTCACTATAGTTCCTACCTGTGAATCCTTGTTACATGGAATATTTTCTTTATGCCACTTACCTTAACCCACTTTTTACTGACTCACTAATTTTAATTTACTGACTTCTTTTTCAAATTCTCACCATACTAACATTTTAAAATATCTTTTCTGATTTTTTCACTTTCCTCTAACTTTCTAACCATGGCATAATGACAATTTTTCCATTTAACTTGAATTCTGATACATTTTGGATTGTAACTTCTTCCTTTCAAACTTTTAAACTACTATACAATCCTTAATGCACCTTTACTTAACTCATTTACCTCATTCAAATTCTCCCATGCCACTTTGTGTTTTCTTTGCCTATATGCCTACTTGCTTTCCTATTTTTATATATCCTGGTTTTCCATTTTTCAGGATGTCTGCCTCACAGAGGAAAGGAAAGGGCAAAGCTACTGGCAAGCGCAAAAGAGGAGATTCATCCCAGTCCATCATTGACCTAATGCATGATTCCTCATGGCGGGAGAAGAACTTTACACAACAGGAAAAAGCTGACCAGCTGCTCCCTGCACATGATTCAATAAAATTTGCAAACCGATACTGTGAGCTGAAGTATCCGGCATTTGCAAACTCCAGGAATCTATACCTGGAGAGAACTCTGAGGATTCCAAAAGCACTCCAGCAGTACACCACTGAGCAAATCAAGCAAAGAGGCTGGTTCTTTCTGGAGAGAGCACTGACAGAGGTCAATGCATCTTAGGTCAGGGAATTCTACTGCAACTACTACATCACCACCCTCGATGCAGTGAACCTGAGAGGAAAGCAGATTTTGGTCACTGAGGAGGCCATAGAGGACATTCTCCAGCTCCCAGCCAAGTTCGATCAGCCTGATGGTCATAAAAAGGCTGAGGAGGACATGCGCCTGATGCGGTTTGATTGGGATACTGTGAAGGCACGGATAGCTCTCGACCCGACGGTTCCTTGGGAGATAGGTCAGGACACCACCATGCCTAGTGGGATCAAGAGGACGTACTTAAATGATGAGGCTCGGTTATGGCACCAGATCTTGAGCAACTATGTGATGCCGAGTACTCATGAGACGGAGATCCCAGCTGCTATGATCACCCTCCTATGGTGTGTGATGGAGGGTAAGGACCTTTATCTGCCACGCTTTATCCAGCATTATATGGCCAGGGTCCACGTCCGAGGCACCCTCCCTTTTTCGTATCTGGTTACACAGCTAGGCCATCGAGCTGACGTGCCATGGGAGGATGCCGATGAAAGATAACCAGCGGTGGACTGCAGGAAGATCATTCCTCACAGCAGGAACTTCCTAGCCTTGGGCTACAGACCACCACCCTTCACTGCTACTGATGAGATAGCCCCACCGTCTGCTGGACCCTCTTCATCCACGGCTGTCCCTGCTGCCTCTGCTGCTACCACTGCACCCCCACCTGCCTCTGAGCCTGTATACCGCCTCGTGCACCACCTATTCTGACAGCTTGATCAGATGGAGCGCCGTAACCGGCGCCGGTATGAGAGATTGGAGCGTCGCAGCCAGTGACGCTATTCGCACCTGAAGCTGATGATCCAACAGGGTGGTGAGATCCCCTCCAAGCCCGACACACCATCAGAGCCATCAGAGGAGGAGAAGGATGAGCCCCAGGAGGAGAACCATCCGCAGGCAGGCATAGAGTAGGCTGCACCACATCAGGAGGTTATGCATCAGATCGAGGCTGCAGATCCGGAGATCCCGATTCAGTCAGCACCGCCTCTACAGCAGCCAGAGCCTCAGCCCACCACCACCACAGAGCCTCCAGCTACCATCCCCACCAGTGATGACACCCCTTCACACCCGGCTTGACTGAGCATCAGGGACGATGCTTCATTTTAAGTATGGGGAGGTCGCCATCTCTGGCGTTTTATTTTGGTGAACCACTACATCTCTTTTTTCTTTTATTTTGGATATTTTTTTGTATTTTTATTTTTACTGTTATTTTCTGAGTACTTATACATTGCTACTTTTATGTATTTTTACTCTATTTTCGCATTTTGCATTTTTACTTCATATTTTTAGTTATTTAGTTTAGTTTACAATTCTGACTTATTAGTGGATTAATTAGTATAGTTTACCCTTTTTAGCATAAGATAGCATAGTTTAAATTGAAAAATATAAAAAGGAAGTAAGCTAGGAAATTGAACATAACAGATTTAAATTCATAAACCTTGTATATATAGCATTACATCATATAGTTAAGTTGACAACATTTCATCAAGGAGGAACATTAAAACTTTAAAGGCTACCCTAAATAAATTTTTTTATGACGGTCTTTTTGTTGAGGTCGAGTCTTTGACTTCGGTCCTTCTCTGACAAAGCCGAACTCAAGCATTTTGTCGATTTCTTCCTTTTGTAGAATCTTTTGAATGTAGAACGTTTTCCTCTAAAAGCGCGCGCTTTTATATCAGCGCTTTGTCCTTGGGAACGTGAGAGGGTTTAATACCTTCATTAATTGGTATTAATTGCCCCGTTTTCTCTTGGTTTTTATTTTGAATCTTTCGATCAAAAAATGGTTTCTCTCCTTCGTAACTTCTTCCTTCACTCTCTCACTTTCTGTTTTCATCCGCATCGTTCTGCCTTTTCTTGCGTGATAGCGTCATTTGGCGATTCTCTAGGTTCATTCCATTTTCCCGTCTTTAGTTTTTTGCAGCTTCTCTTTTGTTCTAGGTTGGTTTTTTCCTTTCCTCTCTTCTGCGTCATTCTCTTGTCTGATTTAGAGAAAGTCTGATTTGGAGAAATTTTGGATTTTTCTGTTTTACTGTGCTTGATTGTTGTGTATTCTGGGATTTTCTTCGTCTTTTTGTGTGATTCTTTGACTTCTCTGCTGCTTGATGCCTTTTAGAGTTTTGCATGTTGCCGTCGCTTCCGCTTGTGCTTCTGATGATTGTATTTGAAATGATGATTTTTGTTTCTAAAAAAAAGGTTGTATCTTTGACGATTTTCCTGCTTTCGGCTTTTTTGCTATGCCCTTTTGTTTGGTGAAACTGTAGAAAGATAGTGGCTTTTGTGTTTTTGCTTCCTTTGCGTTATTTGAGACCTTCGTAAGCTGTAGGAATTTCCTGAAACCTTGCCTTGTTTCTGCCTCCAAAGGATGCCCCAGGACTTTGGTTTGAGTCTTGGGATTTTCCTTTCCTATGTGTTTGCCTGTGTCATTTTTTGTCGAGCTGTTTTGCCCCTCGTCTGAGATGTTTTTTAGTAATCCAATCTTATTTTCTTATTTGTAGGATTAGTCGGCGTCATGTCTTCTTGCAATAACATTGTAGAGGTGTCTTCCAAAGTTCCTGAGGGGATGTCTGATTAGCTGGACTCCCTTGTCCTAATGTGTGTCTCTGTCGTGGATGCTAAATTTTGTGTAGAACTGAGGAAGCGTCATAGGATTTGTAGTAGCAGTGCCCGGGAGAGGGATGAACTCGTAGCTCCTGATTCTGATGAGAGGGCTTGCTTTTCTACTTTCGTTGAGGGGGAGCGTCCCTTCTTCTATGCTTATGAATACTTCTTCAGCCAGTTAGATGTTACTTTTCCTTTTACTGCTTTTGAAACCGACCTGTTGTGGTCATGTAACATTGCTCCATCCCAGCTTCATCCGAATTCCTAGGGTTTTATCAAAATATTTCAACTGCTTTGCCAAGAGTTAGGCATAACACCTTCTGAAACTCTTTTCCTTTATCTTTTCGTCTCGGCCAAGCCCGGAGGTTCCTCCAAAAAGAAAGCTTCCTGGGTTTCTTTCAGATCGGCCCAGGGGCATAAAGTTTTTGCCATGTATGATGAGTCGTTTAAAGATTTTAAGAACTATTTCTTCCGCGTCCGTGCTGTTGAGGGGGTCCGCCCCTTTTTTCTTGATGAAAATGATGAGCCTGCTTTTCCTCTAGAGTGGCAAAAGAATGTGAGAGTGCCACGTTATACATGGGAGATGCTTAATGATGTTGAGCGGGCTTTTGTGGTTGTTCTTGAAGATTTGTGAGGGAAACCACCCCATCTGGATACAAAAAGATTCTTGAGTGATCCGTCTTTGGTTTGAATTGCTTTGGGTATTGTCTGATTTGTTTTTATACTTGCTTTCTGAGCTTTTCTTTTCCTGTGTTGTAACTTGTCGTTATGGTTGATTCCGTTCTTTCAGAGATATCAAAAAATAATGATTCCATGAAGGCCTACAAGAAGGCGAAGAAGGCTACTGCTGCTCAAAACATCTCGGCCAAGGCGGCCGGGGACGGATCTTCCCAAGTGCAAGTGAAGCCGCCCGTGCCGAGTTCTTCTGGGCCGAGGAAAATGATCCCGACTCCTCGGGTTCGTCTGGCCGAGCTTCCACAGTCTTCAGCTGCTACTTCTGGTGCTCCTCCCAATAAGAAACAAAAAACAACTGAGGTCTTCAACCTTGACGCCCCTGATTTTAATGCAATCGAATTCGTAGATCAGCAGATCGGTCCCTACGGTACCCTCCCCATGGATGATGTGTCAATCCTTCGCCATCTGGATTTTATGACCCGAAACAGTGTTAAAATGGCATACATGGGGCTGCCTTGTACCGAACTGCTCAGAATCTTCCTCTCCATGCCACTAAGGAATTTATGGAGGAGGCTAAACAGGAGTTCGACCGGATGAAGGGCCTGAAGGAAGAGCTTGAGGTAAAGGTAGCCAAGTTGGAGAAGGATCTGGAAAATGAGAAGGTGAGTTCCCTCTCCCTGGCGGCTTCGGTGAGGCTGGCTGAGGATACGGCTATGAGACATAAGGATAGTTATGTGACATCTTATCGGGAGGTGGTGCACTTGAGGGAGGAGTTGGAGAATGCCCGAGCTGATTACTCTGAGCTCCAAGGTCATCTCGTTGGCAGTGTGACTGCTGCTTACGAGAACCTGAAGGAGCAGGTTCGGATTATTGCTCCCGAGGCTGACCTCACTCTCTTCAGCCTGGAGAATGTCGTCAAGGATGGTAAGGTTGTCCCTGATGATGAGGATGATGATGATGTTGAACCTCTCCCTGTTCCTTCTGCCAAGGTGTCAACTCCTACTGTTCCTCCTGCTGAGGTCGGCCCTCTTGTTTCTGATCCTGACTGCCAGATCTTAAACCGAGACGATGGTACTGTGGATGCTGTTCCTCTCCAGGCTCGCCCTCCTTCTCCTGATGCTATTAAAAAGTCTTCTGATTTGTAGTTTTTAGATATCTATGTAGTTGGCCCAGCTTGTGGGCTTTTAACTTTTTATTTTGTGGTTGGTATCTTTTGATGACACTCTTTTTAGTTGCTTTTAGCAACCTATTAAAATAAAACACAACGAGTAGCTTCTAAGCTTTCTTGGGTCTGACCCTGAAGCTTGGTATTTTATGTCATGCTTGCTTGCACCTGTCTTATCTTCTTTATGCACTTTGAGAATGTTGAGGTCTTGTTGCTTAGCCTCTTTGGGCTATTTTTAAGTAGCAATCCATGACCGGCTTCTCTTATGCTGTCCTTTTCCAAGTTTATTTGTAGTTGACCGATGCTATCATGTCGATCTTTTTCTTGATTTGTTTGAGAGGTCTTTTCGGCCTTCTTCTGACTTGTCTGTGGTGTCTCCTGTTTGGTTGAGGTAGGACGACTTTCGGGGCTAGCTCATCCGACAACTTTTAGTGTTCTTGGTGGAACCTTTTTAGTTAGTCTTGAACAATTTCGATAGCCTTGTCATGTGGCTTTTTGGGTAAAGCTATGTCCCTTTTAGCGCTTGTTTCTTTTTGGTCCGACTTTTCTTGCCGGTCCCTTTTTAGCTTTCTTTGGTCTGACTTCTCTTGTCGGTCCAAGTTGTAGTTTTTGTTGGTCCAAATTCTCTTGTCGGTCCAAGCTGTAGTTTTCGTTGGTCCGATTTCTCTTGTCGGTGCAAGCTGTAGCTTTCGTTTTTAAGTTATTTCTAGTAATCCTCTTTTTTGGACCTTTGTCAGGTCTCTTTCAGGGATTACTTTTATAACTTTCTTTTGTAGGAGATCGACTTCGTTAGGTCGATCTCTTCTAAGTTATTTTGTAATCCTCTTTCTTGGATCTTTGTCAGATCTCTTTCAGGGATTACTTTTATAACTTGTCTTGTAGGAGATCGACTTCGTTAGGTCGATCTCTTCTAAGTTATTTTGTAGTCCTCTTTTTTGGACCTTTGTCAGGTCTCTTTCAGGGATTACTTTTATAACTTGTTTGTAGGAAGTCAACTTTTTTGCGTCGTCCTCTTTCTAAGTTATTTTTGTAGTCCTCTTTTTTGGACCTTTGTCAGGTCTCTTTCAGGGACTACTTTTATAACTTTTTCATTTTGGGCTGACTTTGTCATGTCGGGCCCTTCTAAGTTAAAGTAATCCTCTTTAATAGGGTTGGCCAGACTTCTTTCCAGGGTTTACTTATAACTTGGGTTGACTTGGTCCGACTTCTTAATGTCGGCTAGTCTTTAAGTTATTATTTTAGCAATCCGTAAGACCTCGTCAGGTTCTTTTTTGGATCACTTTCGATAACTTCTTACATTATTCTGTGTTCATCTTTGCCGATTTGTAGAAAGTGGTTGTCATCTCTAGATCGTCTTTTGGGTGAATCGCGTTTTCACCTTTATCGGACGGTTTATCTTTATCGTGATCGCGCAATGAAATTATTTTTCACTTTCTGCCGATCTGTTGCTTTATAATCGGACGATGAATGCTTCAGATTAATGCGTCTTGAGATCTTGTAGAATATCTAAAATATATTTTATTCAAAGGAAAGTGCAAATATATACATGTGGGAATTTTTTATCCCTTTAAGGCGGATAGTGTCTGAGTCTCAACTTGATGCCTCATTAAAAAACCTTTTCAGGAAAAAGAGTGCATCCAATAATGAGATCTTTTTCCTTTTCTAACTGTAGTACCTTCTTAGGTTGCAGGCGTGCCATGACCTGGGAAGCTCTCGTCCATCGAGTTCGGACAGTCTGTAGTAGCCCTTCCCAAGTACTTCTACAACTCGGTAGGGTCCTTTCCAGTTTACTGCCAGCTTTCCTTCTCCTAGTCGAGTTGTTCCAATATCATTTCGGATTAGGATGAGATCATTCTCCACAAAACTTCTCGGCACTACCCTTTGATTATATCTGGAAGCCATTCGACGCTTTAGTACTTCTTCCTTGATCCGAGCTCTTTCTTGGATTTCAGGTAGTAGGTCGAGCTCTTCCTTCTGAAGTTGGGAGTTTGCTCCCTCATTGTAATGAACCACTCTAGGCGATCCTTCCTCGATCTCTACTGGAATCATTGCTTCTATTCCATATGCTAACCGGAAGGGGGATTCCTTTGTATTGGAATGTGGCGTCGTTCGATATGCCCATAGGACCTGTGGAAGTTCTTCGACCCAAGCTCCCTTTGCATCTTGTAATCCCAGCCAATATGACTTTGTTGGCAGCTTCTGCCTGTCCATTAGCTTAAGGGTGTTCGACGGAGGTGAACTGGTGCTTTATATTCAAGTCGACTACTAGTCTCCTGAAGCCTGTGTCTGTGAATTGAGTGCCATTGTCTGTGGTGATGGAGTATGGAATCCCAAACCTCGTGACAATGTTCCTGTATAGGAATTTCCGGCTTCTTTGAGCGGTGGCATTGGCTAGGGGCTCTGCCTCAATTCATTTTGTAAAATAGGCTACTCCGACTATGAGGAATTTTACTTGTCCTGATCCCTGGGGAAAGGGTCCGAGAAGATCAAGTCCCCATTTTGCAAATGGCCAAGGCGAGGTTACACTGATGAGCTCTTCTAGCGGGGCGATGTGGAAGTTGGCATGTTTCTGACATGGTGGACATGTCTTTACAAATTCTATAGCCTCTTTCTATAGGGTTGGCCAGTAGAATCCCGCCCGCAGTACCTTTTTGGTGAGAGCTTGTGCCCCGAGATGATTGCCATAAATACCACTGTGTACTTCTTCTAAAACTTCCCTTGTGTTGGAGGTCGGCACACATTTTAGTAGTGGTATTGAGATCCCTCTTTTATATAGGGTGTTGTTTATGATGGTGTATTACTGAGCCTCCTGTTTTAACCTCTTCGCCTCTTTTTCGTCCGTGGGGGGTGTTCCTGTTTTGAGGTAGTTGATTATGGGGGTCTTCCATTCTTGGTCCTGGCTTGTTATGGCTAGGAATTTTCCCTCTTTCCGAGATTGACGGGTTCTGTAATATTTCCTGGATGAGACTTCTATTGTTGCCCCCTGGTTTGGTGCTGGCTAGTTTCGAGAGCGCGTCAGCTCGGGCATTTTGCTCGCGGGGTATGTGGTAGATCTTATATTCCCCGAGTTGTCTGAGGTGTTCCTTGGTTTTATCCAAATACTTTTTCATGGTGGGATCTTTAGCTTGATAGCTCCCCGTTATCTGTGAGGTGACTACTTGTGAATCACTGTAGATGTTGAGTTTTTGAGCTCCAACCTCTTTAGCCAGCTTCAAACCAGCTAATAACGCTTCATATTCCGCCTGGTTGTTTGAAGTCGGGAACCCGAACTTGAGGGAGAGCTCAACTTGGGTTCCTTGGTTGCTTTCTATTATCACACCTGCACCGCTTCCAGTCTTATTTGAAGAACCGTCCACATAGAAATTTCATTCTGTGGGAATTTCTAGGGCATCTGTGAATTCTGCGATGAAGTCGGCCAGATATTGTGATTTCATGGCCGTCCGAGCTTCATATTGGAGGTCAAACTCGGATAGCTCGACTGCCCATTGTAAAATTCTGCCTGACAGATCTGTTTTTTGTAATATTCTTTTTATGGGCTGGTTGGTTCGAACCCTAATGGTCTGAGCCTGGAAGTACGGGCGAAGTCGTCGAGATGTTAGAATGAGGGTGTAGGCAAATTTTTATATTTTCTGGTAATTCAACTCAGATCCCTGTAGCGCTTTACTAATGAAGTAGACGGGTTGTTGCCCACTTTCATCTTCTCTGACTAGTGCTGAGGCTATTGCCTGGCTTCCTACTGCGAGATATAATATGAGCGGTTCTCCTTCTCGTGGTCGAGATAAGATAGGCGGCCGTCCTAAGAACTCCTTGAAGTCTTGGAAGGCTTGTTCACATTCTGTCGTCCATTCGAACTGCTTTCCCTTCCTTAAAGTAGCATAGAAGGGGAGAGATCTTATTGCTGCCCCTGCTAGAATCTGGATAGAGCGGCCAATCTCCCGTTGAGTTGCTGCACTTCTTTGACACAGGTGGGGCTCTTCATGTTGAGTATGGCTTTGCATTTATCCGGGTTTGCTTCAATTCCTCTTTGTGTGAGCATGAAACCTAGGAATCTGCCTGCTAATACCGCAAAGGTGCATTTTGCAGGATTGAGTCGCATGTCGTGCTTCCTTATAGTGTCGAACACTTGAGCCAGGTCGGACAATAATGTATCTTCGCTCTATGTCTTTATCAACATGTCGTCTACATAGACTTCCATGATTTTTCCAATGTGATCTTAGAAGACTTTATTCATCAGCCTTTGATAAGTAGCTCCCGCGTTCTTGAGACCGAAGGGCATCACGATGTAGTAGTAATTTGCTTTCGGCGTTAAAAATGAGGTCTTTTCTTGATCTGGTGGATACATGGGGATTTGGTTGTATCCTGAGTATGCATCCATAAACGAGAGGTATCTATACCCGGAGGAAGCATCTACCAGAGCGTCGATACTTGGGAGTGGGTAAGGATCTTTTGGGCAGGCTTTGTTGAGATCGGTGTAATCGGTACACATCCGCCACTTCCCATTTGATTTTTTCACCAAGACGACGTTGGCTAGCCATAGAGGGTACTTGACTTCTCTTATGAATCCTGCCTCCAGTAGTGCCTGTACCTGCTCTTCCACAGCTTGGGATCGCTCTGGCCCAAGTTTTCTTCGTCTCTGCTGCACCGGCCGAGATCCTGGATAGACCGCCAACTTGTGGCATATTAGCTTGGGGTCTATGCCTGGCATGTCTGCGGCTTTCCATGCGAAGAGATCAACATTATCGCGTAAGAATTGTATCAGTAATTCTTTTGAGTCTCCTTTTAGGATCGTCCCGATATTAGTTGTTTTGTCCGAGGTATCTCCGATCTGAACCTTCTCTATCTCGCCTTCTGGCTGCGGACGGAGTTCTTCTCGTCGCTGAACTCCACCAAGCTCAATTGTATGAAACTCTTCTCCTCTGCCTCTGAGGTTAGACTTTCGTTATAACAGCGGCGTGCCATCTTTTGATCTGCTTTCATCGTGGCTATCCCCTCTGTAGTTGGGAATTTCATGCATAGATGTGGAGTCGAGACTATTGTACCGAGTTGATTGAGTGTTGTCCGACCTATGAGAGCATTGTAAGCTGAACTTACATTGACCACGATGTAGTCTATTTTGAGGGTCCTAGATTGGTTCCCTTTTCTGAAGGTTGTATGTAGTGATATGTATCCCAGTGGTTGAATCGGGGTATCTCCTAGTCCAAACAGACTGTTCGGATATGCTTTAAGTTCCTTTTCTTCTAAGCCGAGTTTGTTGAAGGCTGTTTTGAATAAGATGTCGGCAGAACTCCCTTGGTCTATTAATGTGCAGTGTAGATTGGCGTTTGCCAATATGATAGTGATGACCATGGGATCATCGTGTCCTGAGATGATGCCGGATGCGTCTTCTTTAGTGAACGTTATTGCGGGGATGTCGGGTGCTTCCTCCTTTCCCTCGATATGATATACTTCTTTGAGATATCTCTTGCGAGATGATTTGGAGATCCCACCTCTTGTGAATCTGCCGTGTATCATGTGGACGTGTCTTTCTGGTGTCCGAGGTGTTCGTTCAGTTCGTTCGGCATCTTCATCCTTTTGTCTCTTTCTTTGATCATCATCTCGGGTGGCCAGAAATAGATATAATTTTCCTTCTCTCACTAATTTTTCTATGATATTTTTTAAGTCGAAGCACTCGTTGGTGGAGTGCCCTCAGACTCGATGGTATTCACAATATTCCTTCCGGTTTCCTCCTCCCCTTTTGCCTTTGAGTGGCTGTGCTGGGGGGATTTTCTCTGTGTGACAGACTTCTTTGTATACGTCGACCAGGGATGCCCTGAGAGGAGTGTAATTATGGTATTTTTTGATTTTCTCCCCTTGTCGATCTTCTTTCCTTTTGGATTCCTTGTCTTTATCTCGGTAGGGGGTCCCAGATTTTGAGGTTTCTCCCAACCGAGCGTTTTCTTCCATGTTGATATATTTTTCTGCTCACTCTTGGATTTCGTCTAAGGAGGTAGGGTACTTCTTTGATATAGATTGGCTAAAAGGTCCCTCTCATAGGCCGTTGATGAGTCCCATGATGGCGGCCTCTGTTGGTAAGCTTTGTATGTCCATGCATGTTTTGTTGAATCTTTCCATGTAGTTGCGGAGGCTCTCCCGATCTCCTTGCTTGATCCCTAGTAAACTGGGAGCGTGCTTGGCCTTATCTTTCTGGATGGAAAATCTGGCCAGGAACTTTTTGGCCAGGTCGTCAAAGTTTGAGATGGACTTAGGAGGTAGGTTGTTGAACCATCTGATTGCTGTCTTCGTGAGAGTTATTGGAAAGGCTTTACAGCGAACGGCATCTGAGGCGTCGGTGAGGTACATTCTGCTTCTGAAATTGCTGAGATGATGGTTGGGATCTGTGGTGCCATCATACAAAATCATATCCGGGAGTTTGAAGTCTTTTGGAATTTTGGTTTTCATGATTTCCCTGGTGAATGGATCTTGTTCTTTGCATGAATTTTCCTCAGGAGCGGTCCGAGGAGCTTTTGATTTGAGATCGGCTTCTAGTTGCAGTAGTTTATCTTCCAATTCTCGACGCCGCCGTACCTCTCTTTGTAGATCCTTCCCGACCTCTTGTTGTTGTTGGGTTTCTTTTTCAAGTTGCTTTAAACGGTCTTGAAGTGCTTCTATTACCCCGGGATTTGATGAGTTTTTGTCCCCGTTGGATTCCGAAGCATCCTTCAATGTAGTGTCCGCGTTCTTGTGCGGTGTTCTATTTTCTAGATCTGAATCGTGGTCGTTGTCATGGCCGTCCGCCATGGTGCTGGGATGACTTCCAAGTTCCCCGGCAATGGCGCCAATGTTCCGAGGGTTACCTGAAACTGGAGGTCGATCTCGGATGAGATCTTCTGTACTGGTCAGAGATGACGTGTCCGGCTGGCTGGTGGCGGCCGGAGCTGTTGTGTCCGACTTGTTGGACTTGCTGCACTGCTGATCCTTGGCCACCGAAGGGTAGGGGGTACCTGCAAGAGACTTCGATGCTTAAGTTAGCACGGGTATTAAGCAGGTTTTTATGTAGAATCAGAGTATGAGTTATACCTGGGTGCTCCAGTGTATTTATAGTAGATGGTGCTGACCTTTCTGATAAGATAAGTTAGTTATCTTATCTTATCTTATCTTTATTTTAGGTGAAGTCAGCTTATCTTTAAGAGAACCGCCTTTATCTCTATAGGCTTGGATTGCCTTTGGATTTGGGTCGTGTTCCTCTATTTGGGCCCTTTACTGGGCTCTTTTGTTGATTTGGCCGACCTCTTTAAGAAGAGGTCGGGTAGCCTGACCTGAAGAGGTCGGTCGCTTTGTCGCCAATCATCCCAGGTCGGGTAGCTCGACCCAGGGTATGAACAGTAACTAAATAACAAACTCAAAATACATCAAATTAAATTATTCATTCTAAAAATATAAACTAATAACTTCTAAATAATACTTTAACTCTTAATATCACGAACATTTGAAGCACGTATTATTCTCTTCCCTTTTAAAAAAGATTCGTCCTCAAATCTTGTAGTTGGTAAGAATAAATACAAGAAAGGTAATTTTTATTTTTTTTCTTTTTCACTGTATAATTTTTTTAATTTTTCAAATAATGAAATTAACAAGAATGATAAAACAATAATAAAACACAAATAAAGAAGACAAAGATGACAGTAACATAAAGAAGGACGCGAGAGACACCCAAACTCTTTTTTTTATATGCAACAAGAACAAATATAGATTAATAAGAATTAATCTAATACTTGAAATCTGATATCAAATGATAAAGAATGAAAAAGATAAACAAAAAGATATGAATAAAAAAGATATATTAAAATTGAAATAAAAATAAAAAAATAGGTTGAAATTGAATATAAAGAGAATCACTCTACTTTCTACCCAATTTTCTTGATGCAACAAGAAAGAGACTCATCAACCCAACTTGTCCATACTATAGTTTGAAAATTGAATCGAAGGAACTCACTCAATCTTCTACCCAAATCTCTGATGTAACAAGAGAGAGACTCACTCATCAACCTTACTTGTCCACATCATGGTTTCATCACGAAACCAAAAAGAGAGTTTTCACATCTTTAATCTTTGAACAACTACAATAATTTATGAGGTATTTATAACCTCTAATTAAGTTAAAATAAAAAAATCATAAAACCATAATATAAAGTCTAATTTAGTCATTAAATAAAGAAAATCAAAATACATCAAACTAAATTGAACATTATAAAAATATAAACCAATACTTTTAAAAAATATTTAAACTCTTCATATCACAAATATTTGAAACACATATCATTCTCCTCTTCTTCAAAATGATTTTTTCTCAAATCTTGTCGTTGAAAAATTAGTGTATGAAAAGAACAAATATAAGAAAGTTAATTTCTGTTTTTTTTAAGATGAATTGAAATCAAAAATAGAAAATAAAAAATATAAGGATAACTTAAAATTGAATACAAAAAAAAATCACTCTACTTTCTACCCAATTTCTAACTAAAAAAGAATTCCTCAACCTAACTTGTCTACACCATAATTTGGGAATTGAATCAAAGGAACTTTTCAACCTTCTACCAAATTCCTCAATATAACAAGAGTGGGACTCACTCAACCTCACTTGTCTGCATCATGATTTCATCACGAAACTAAAAAGTGCTTTGGCATTCCCCTAATTCTTTTATTTGATGACTACAATAGTTTATGAAGTCTTTTTTTTTATGTGTTTTATGAGGGATTTATAACCTCTTTTTAAGTTAAAACAAAAAAACCATAAGTCTACAAATATAAAATTCAATTTAATAACTAAATAAACAAAATCAAAATACATCAAATTAAATTGAATATTTTAAAAATATAAAATAATAATTTTTAAATAATATTTAAACTCTTCATATCACAAACATTTAAAATATGTATTATTTTTTGGTGTACAATCACACATTTTTTACTCATTCACTGTCATTATCGTCATCGTGTTTCTATGTTTACGTAACACCAATTTTTTTTTACTAAATTGTAAAAAACAAAGAAAACATTTAGAGTTTAAATTATATACATTATCAGTTATTGATTTTGAATGAAATTAAGTGAGGACAAGATTAAATTACATCACTTTAAAATACTTAATATATAAATTGAATGTTGTTCTTGTGTGGATGAAACTTGGGATAACTCGGTTCCTGGCAGCTGACGCCAAGCTGTAAGCTTGGAAGTTCGAGCTCTTCGTCTAAGGGTGTACCACATTGTGGAGAGAACAAAAGGGGAGTGTGCCTACAAAAGGTACTCTGATGCTTAAGTTCGTATTGTATATTTAATGTGTTTTTCGAGGATAAAAATATCATACCTTTATAGGTGAAGTGGGACAGATCGGTTAAGCCTTTGGTTATTATCTACATTGAATAGTGATAAGCGGATAATTTATACGCTTTTTGGCATTGTTTTTACATAGTTTTTAGTATGATTTGATTAGTTTTTAGTATATTTTTATTAGTTTTTAAGCAAAATTTACATTTCTAGACTTCACTATGAGTTTTTGTGTTTTTCTGTGATTTCAGGTTTCTGGCTGAAATTGAGGGACCTGAGCAAATTCTGATTCAGAGGCTGAAAAAGGACTGCAGATGCTGTTGGATTATGACCTCCCTGCACTCGAAATGGATTTTTTGGAGTTACAGAAACCCAAATCACGCACTCTCAATTGCGTTGGAAAGTAGACATCCAAGGCTTTCCAGCAATATATAATAGTCCATACTTTGCTCAAGGATAAATGACATAAACTGGCGTTCAACGCCAGTTCCATGCTGCATTCTGGCGTTAAACGCCAGAAACAGGATACAAGTTGGAATTAAACGCCCAAAACAGGTTACAACCTAGCGTTTAACTCCAGAAACAGCCTAGCACATGTGAAGCTCAAGTCTCAGTCCCAGCACACACCAAGTGGGCCCCAGAAGTGGATTTCTGCACTATCTATCATAGTTTATTCATTTTCTGTAAACCTAGGTTACTAGTTTGGTATTTAAACAACTTTTAGAGATTTATTTTGGACATCATGACATTTTCACGTTTTACATTGTATCTCTACGGCATGAGTCTCTAAACTCTATTATTGGGGGTGAGGAGCTCTGCTGTATCTCGATGAATTAATGCAATTACTTCTGTTTTCTATTCAATCACGCTTGTTTCTGTTCTAAGATACTCGCTTGTACTTAACCGTGATGAATGTGATGATCCGTGACACTCATCATCATTCTCAACCTATGAACGCGTGCCTGACAACCACTTCCGTTTTACCTTAGATTGAGTGTGTATCTCTTAGCCTCTTGGTTCATGATCAGAGTCTTCGTGGTATAGGCTAGGATTATTGGCGGCCATTCCTGAGATCCGGAAAGTCTAAACCTTGTCTGTGGTATTTCGAGTAGGATCTGGGATGGGATGACTGTGACGGGCTTCAAACTCACAAGTGCTGGGCGTAGTGACAAACGCAAAAGGATCAATGGATCCTATTCCAACATGAGTGAGAACCGACAGATGATTAGTCATACGGTGACAGCGCATTTGGACCATTTTCACTGAGAGGACGGATGGTAACCATTGAAAACGGTGATCCACCAACATACAGCTTGCCATGGAAGGAGCCTTGCGTGCATGAAGAAGAAGACAGTAGGAAAGCCGAGATTCAGAAGACAGAACATCTCCAAAACCTCAATCTGTTCTCCATTACAGCATAACAAGTAACCTTTATTTCATGTTATTTAGTTTTCATAAACAAAAGTAATTTTTATTATTAATCTCCTGACTAAGATTTAAAAGATAACCATAGATTGCTTCAAGCCAACAATCTCTGTGGGATCGACCCTTACTCACGTAAGGTATTACTTGGACGACCCAGTGCATTTGCTGGTTAGTTGTGCAGAGTTGTGAAAAGTGTGAATCACAATTTCGTGCACCAAGTTTTTGGTGCCGTTGCCGGGGATTGTTCGAGTTTGAACAACTGACGGTTCATCTTGTTGCTTAGATTAGGAAAATTTTGTCTTTTGGGTCAGAGTCTTTTATTTTCGTTTCAAAAATTTTCCAAAAATTTATTATTTTTCTTTATTAATCTTTAGAGTTTTTTTGTTTGAGTTTAGTTTTATATTTTAAGTTTGGTGTCAATTGCATATTTTTATTTTCCTTTAAATTTTCGAATTTGTGTTCATTGTTCTTCCTTGATCTTCTTGTTTTTCTTCTGCATTTTCAACTTATCAGTTGTCAAAAATTTTTTATACATTAAATACCTTTATTAAAACACTTTAAATTTATAGCTCAATTGGCTAGAGCGGTGTGCTTATGTTCTTGGTAATTGGGAATCTTCCTTTTAAAACTTTTTCAAAAATAATTTTTCTTTGATTAAATCTCATGTCAAACTTTTAAGTTTGATGTTCTCTTGTTATTTTTTTTTTCGAAAACTTATTTTTAGTTCTCTAAAAGTTTTAAGTTTGGTGTTCTTTTTATGTTCTTGTGAGTCTTCAAAGTGTTCTTGAGGCTTCTTTGTGTTTCGATCTTAAAATCTTTAAGTTTGGTGTTCCTTGGCGTTTTCCCTCCAAAACTTTCGAAAAACAAGGAGCATTAGATCTAAAAATTTTAAGTCTTGTGTCATTTTATTATTTTTCTCTTTCCTCATTAAATTCAAAAATATCTTTTCTCTTTATTTTAAATTAAATTTTTGAAAATTACTTTTAAAAATTGAGATTTTTATTTTAAAAATCAAATCTTTTCAAAATTCAAAATCTTTTTCAAAAATCATATCCAAAGTTTTTCAAACCTTCTCAATTAAGCAATTATTTTCATTTTTGTTCCGAGGGTTACCTGAAACTGTAGGTCGATCTCGGATGAGATCTTCTGTACGGGTCGGAGATGACGTGTCCGGCTGATGGGTGGCGGCCGGAGCTGTCTGTCTGACTTGCTGGACTGGCTGCACTGCTAATCCTTGATCACCGAAAGGTGGGGGGTACCTGCAAGAGACTCCGATGCTTAAGTTAGCATGGGTATTAAACAGGTTTTTAGTAGAATTAGAGTATGAGTTATACCTGGGTGCTCCAGTGTATTTATAATGGTGTAGAGTGACCTTTTTAGATAAGATAAGTTTGTTATCTTTTCTTATCTTATCTTTGAGTTGAGGTCAGCTTATCTTCAAGGGAACCACCCTTATCTCTATAGGCTTAGACTGCCTTTGGATTTGGGTCATGTTCCTCTATTTGGGCCCCTTACTGGGCTTTCCTGTCGATTTGACCGACCTCTTTGAGAAGAGGTCGGATAGCTTGACCTGAGGAGGTCGGTCGCTTCATTACTGAACATCCCGGATCGGATAGCTCGACCCAGGGTGTGAACAGTGCCCCTGCTTGAGCTCGGTCTTCTGCTTTGAGGTCGAGTCCTTGACTTCAATCTTTCTCTAGTGAAGCCGAACTCGAGCATTTTGTCGATTCCTTTCTTTGTAGAACCTTTTTGAATGTGGAACGTTTTCCTCTAAAAGCGCGTGCTTTTATATCAGCGCTTTGTTCTTGGGAACGTGCAAGGTTTTAATACCTTCATTAATTGGTATTAATTGCCCCGTTTTTCTTGGCTTTTATTTTGAATTTTTGCAATCAGAAACGGTTTCTTTCCTTCGTTTTTCTTTGTAACTTCTCCATTCGTTCTCTCGCTTTCTATTTTTCGCCTACATTTTGCCTTTCTTGCGTTGCGGCGTCATTCAGCAATTTTGCTGGCGATTTCGTCTTTCCATCTTCAACCTCCTTCGAAGCTTCTTCATTCGTTCAGGTTGGTTTTTCTTTCTTTGTGCTTCTTTTGTTGTTTTTTCCTTCGATTTTTAATAGGGTTTCGATTTTCTCTTGAAGTCTGAATCTTTTCGCATTACTGTGTGCCTGCTTGTTTGCTACTTAGGAGTTTTCTTTTTGCTTTTGAAATGGTCCATTTGCATTCCTGGGGCTCACACTGCTTGTTTTCTTTGAAAGATTGTTCCTTTTGTTATGCTGATAGCTTCTACTGATGAATTCTTTCATTTTTCTTTTTCTGGGAGATTTTTATTTTCTTGGAAAAGGTGGCGTCTTTGATAACTTTTTCTTTGATATGCTTTGCCATTGTGTTTGTTGATAAGCTAAGATTGTGAATTTGGAATATAGCTGTTTTGGCTTTGTCTGATTTGTAGCTTTCTGGGATGCATGCTGCTTTCTTTTTCACTTTAAAGGGTTTTTCTTGTTAGCTTTGTAGGTTTTTCCTGAATCCTTGTTCCTTGACTGCCTCCAAAGGACGCCCCTGGACCTTCTGTGCGGGTTCTGGGGTTTTTTCTTTTGTTGTTTGTGTCGTCTGAATCATATTAGCTGAGTTGTTTTGTCCTTCATCCGAGATGTTTTTTAGTAATCCGATCTTCTTTTCTTGTTGTAGGATTAGTTGGCCTCATGTCTTCTCGCAAAAATATTGTTGAGACGTCTTCCCAAGTCCTTGAGGGCATGGCTGATTGGGTGGATTCTATGGTTTTGTTGTGTGTTTCTTTGGTTGACTCTGAGTTCTGTCAGCAACTTAGACAATTTCATAAGATCTGTGGTAGTGGTGGTGATGAAAAGAACTATGAACTTGTATCTCTGAGTTCTGAGGAGAGGGTCTGTTTCTCTACTCGGATTGCCGGAGAGCACCCTTTTTTCTATGCCTACGACTTCTTTTTTAGTCAAATGAGTATTACTCTTCCTTTCACTGATTTTGAGACCAACCTGTTATGGTCATGTAATGTTGCTCCTTCCCAACTTCACCCCAATTCCTAGGGTTTCATAAAAATTTTTCAATTGTTGTGTCATGGATTTGGTATTCCTGCTTCACAATCTCTTTTCTTCTATCTCTTTGTTTTGATGAAGCCTGGGGTAGTAAAGAAGAAAGCCGCTTGGGTTTCTTTCCGAGCTTCCCAGGGAAAGAAGGTTTTCTCCATGTTTGATGAATTTTTCCGTGATTTTAAAAATTACTTTTTCAAGGTCCGAGCTGTTGAAGGAGCTCGGCCATTTTTTCTGGATGAAAATGACGAGCCCGCCTTTCCCTTGGAATGGCAAAAGGGTGTGAGAGTATCTAGATATACATGGGAAATGTTGGATGAGGCTGAGCAAGCTTTTGTGACTGTCTTGGAAAAACACTGGGGTCAGCCTCCCCATCTCGACATAAAGAAATTTTTAACCAATCCCTCTCTCCTCCAAACTGAGCTGGGTAGTTATCTTTTTTATTTTTCTCTATTGTCTGCTCATGTATTGTTCGCAAACTCTTTTCCGATTTGTGACTTGATTCCTTACTGTTGTGTTTTGCTTGCAGAGATGATTAAGAATAATGAATCTATGAAGGCCTTCAAAAGGGCGAGGAAAGCTACCGCAGCCCAAAACGCCTCGGCCAAGGCAGTCGGGGAGGGATCATCCCAGGCCCAGTCGAAGCCGGCTGTTCCAAGCTCACCTGGGGCGAGGAAGGTAATCCCGACTCCCCGGGTTCGTTCGGTTGATCCTCCCCAAGCCTCTGTTGCCACTTCTGGTGCTCCTCCCAACAAAAAGCAAAAAACAATTGAGCCTTTCAACCTTGATGCCCCTGATTTTGACGCGGTCGAGTTCGTAGATCAGCAGATCGGTATTTACGGTACCCTCCCTATGGATGATGTATCACTCCTTCGCCATTTGGACTTTATAACTCGGAGTAGTGTTAAGATGGCGTACATGGGAGCTGCCTTGTACCGAACTGCCCAAAATCTTCCTCTTCATGCCACCAAAGCCTTCATGAAGGAGGCTAAACAGGAGTTTGATCGGATGAAGGGCTTGAAGGAGGAGCTTGAAGTGAAAGTGACCAAACTAGAGAAGGAGCTGGAGAGCGAGAAGGATAGCTCCCTTGCCTTGGCGGCTTCTGTGAGGTTGGCCAAAGGATACGGCATTGAAGCATAAAGACATCTATGTTACATCCTATCGGGAGTTAATGCATCTGAGGGAGAAGTTGGAGTCTGCCCGAGCTGATTACTCCGAGCTCTAGGGTCATCTTGTCGGCAGCGTGAATGCTGCTTATGAGAACCTGAAGGAGCAGGTTCGAATTCTGGCTCCCGAGGTCGACCTTTCTCTCTTCAGCCTGGACAATGTTGTGAGGGATGGTAAGATTGTCCCTGACAACCTGGATGATGATGATGTCGAACCTCCCCCCGCGCCTGCTGCCAAAGTGTCAACTTCTACAGTTCCTTCAGTTGAGGTCGGTCATCCCGTATCTGATTCAGACTGTCAAATCTTGAATCGGGATGATGGGACCGTGGATGCTGTGCCCATTCAGACTCGCCCTCCTTCACCCCGTGCTGATGCTACCGGGAAGGCTTCTGATGTTTAACTGAACTTTTTTATCTTGATTGTGTAGATAGCCTGGCTTGTAGGCTTTTAAACTCTTTATTTTGTAAATTTCATTTTGCTGACTGTTGACACTTGTTTAGTTGCTTGTTTAG
The DNA here is from genome assembly GCF_003086295.3 of Arachis hypogaea. Lineage (NCBI taxonomy): Eukaryota > Viridiplantae > Streptophyta > Magnoliopsida > Fabales > Fabaceae > Arachis > Arachis hypogaea. The sequence goes on from NC_092048.1 coordinate 114,586,731, forward strand.
CAACTTTAGGCTGAAAAACAAAAAAATAGCTTCCAAGTTCTTGGGGCTGATTTGGGTATCCCCTTCTAAGCACTTTTTCTAGGCTTTTGGTAGTACTAGAGCCTTGTTGCTCGATCTCTTTGAGTTGCTTTGGTGCTTGTGGCTTTTATTCCTTTGAGGCAACAAACAAAAATCCTGTTTTGTTTGGACCTTTTGTGAGGTCTCTGCCAAGTATTACTTTTTGTAGCCTTCGCACTTTATGCGGGTCGACTTCGTCATGTCGGGTCTTTCTAAGTTACTTTTGTAATCCTCTTTTTTGGACCTTGCTCAGGTCTCTTTCAGAGATTACGTTTATAACTTTTATGTTTTGGGCCGACTTCGTCAGGTTGGATCAAGTTATCTTGTAATCCTCTTTCTTGGACTTTGTTCAAGTCTCTTTCAGGGATTACTTCTATAACTTTATGTTTTGAGCTGACTTCGTCATGTCGGGCCCTTCCAAGTTACTTTTGTAATCCTCTTTCTTGGACCTTGTTCATGTCTCTTTCAGGGATTACTTCTATAACTTTATGTTTTGGGCCGACTTCGTCATGTCGGGCCCTTCTAAGTTACTTTTGTAATCCTCTTTCTTGGACCTTGTTCAGGTCTCTTTCAGGGATTACTTCTATAACTTTATGTTTTGGGCCGACTTCATCATGTCGAGCCCTTCTAAGTTAAAGTAATCCTCTTTTATAGGGTTGGCCAGACCTCTTTCCAGGGTTTACTTATAACTTGGGTTGACTTGGTCCGACTTCTTAACATCGGTCAGTCTTTTAAGTTATTATTTAGCAATCCATCAGGACCTCGTCAGGTCCTTTCTCCGGATCACTTTCGATAACTTCTTGCATTATTCTGTTTTCATCTTTGCCGATTTGTAGAAGGTGGGTTAAATCCTTGTTTAGTCGACCTTTAGATGAATTTGGTTTTCATCTTTGTTGGTCTTTATCGTGATCGTGCAGTGAATTTGTTTTTCATTTTCTGCCAATCTGTCGCTTTATAATCGGATGATGAATATTTCAGATTAATGCGTCTTGAAAACTTTGAAGAACGTCTAATATATTTTATTTAAAAGAAAATGAAAATATTTACATATAGAGTTTTTATCCTTTTGAGTCGGACAATTTCTGGATCTCAACTTGGTGCCTCATTAAAAAACCTTTTCAGGAAAAAGAGTGCATCCTATGATGAGATCTTTTACCTTTTCTAGCTATAGTACCTTCTTAGGTTGCAGGCGTGCCATGACCTAGGAAGTTCTCGCCCGTCGAGTTCGGATAGTCTGTAGTAGCCCTTTCCAAGTACTTTTATGACTCGGTAGGGTCCTTTCCAATTTGCTGCCAGCTTTCCTTCTCCGGGTCGAGTTGTTCCAATATCATTTCGGATTAGGATGAGATCATTCTCAGCGAAACCTCTTGGCACTACCTTTGGATTATATCTGGAAGCCATTCGACGTTTTAGTGCTTCTTCCCTGATCCGAGCTCTTTCTTGGATTTCAAGAAGTAGGTCGAGCTCTTCCCTTTTAAGTTGGGAGTTGGCTTCTTCATTGTAATGGACCACTCTAGGTGACCCTTCCTCGATCTCTACCAGGATCATTGCCTCCGTTCTGTATGCTAATTAGAAGGGTGATTCCTTTGTGGTGGAATGTGGCGTTGTTCGATATGCCCATAGGACTTGTGGAAGTTCTTCGGCCCAAGCTCCCTTTGCATCTTGTAATCTCCGTTTTAGCTCGGCCAATATGACTTTGTTAGCAGCTTCGGCTTGTCCATTGGCTTGGGGATGTTCGACGGAGGTGAACTGGTGCTTTATGTTTAAGTCGGCTACTAATTTTCTGAAGCCTACATCTGTGAATTGGGTGCCATTGTCTGTGGTGATGGAGTATGGAACCCCGAACCTTGTGACAATGTTCCTATATAGAAATTTTCGACTTCTTTGAGCAGTAGCGTTAGCTAGGGGTTCTGCCTCGATCCACTTTGTGAAATAGTCTACCCCTACTATGAGGAATTTAACTTGTCCCGATCCCTGGGGAAAGGGTCCGAGAAGGTCGAGTCCCCATTTTGCGAATGGCCAAGGTGAGGTTACGCTGATGAGCTCCTCTGGCGGGGCAATACGAAATTTGGCATGTTTTTGACATGGTAGACATGTCTTTACAAACTCTGTGGCCTCCTTTTGTAGAGTTGGCCAATAAAATCCTGCTCGAAGTTCTTTTATGGTGAGTGCTTGTGCTCCGAGATGATTACAACAGATGCCACTGTGTATTTCTTCTAGAACTTCCTTCGTGTTAGAAGTCTGTACACATTTTAGCAATGGTATTGAAATTCCTCTTTCGTATAGAGTATTGTTTATGATAGTGTAGTATTGTGCCTCCCGTTTTAACCTTTTTGCCTCCTTCTCATCTGTGGGAAGTGTTGATGTTTTGAGGTAGTTAATTATAGGAGTTATCCACCCTTGATCTAGACCTGTTATGGCTAGGATTTTTTTCTCTTCCGAGATTGACGGGTTCTGTAGTATTTCCTGGATGAGGCTTTTATTGTTGCCTCCTGGTTTGGTGCTGGCTAGTTTTGAGAGTGCGTCAGCTCGGGCATTCTGTTTGCGGGGTATGTGGCGGATCTCATATTCCCGAAATTGTCCGAGTTGTTCCCTAGTTTTACCCAAGTACTTTTTCATATTGGGGTCCTTGGCTTCGTAGCTCCCCGTTATTTGTGAAGTGATCACTTGTGAGTCACTGAAGATAATGAGTCTTTGAGCTCCGACCTCTTTAGCCAGCTTTAAACCAGCTAGTAGTGCCTCATATTCCGCCTGGTTGTTTGAGGCAGGGAACCCGAATTTGAGAGAGAATTCGATTTGGGTTCCTTGATTACTTTCTATTATCACACCTGCGCCACTTCCAGTTTTATTCGAGGAACCGTCCACATAGAGATTCCATTCTGTGGGGGTTTCCAGGGTATCTGTAAATTCTACAATGAAGTCAGCTAAGTACTGTGATTTGATGGCTGTCCGAGCTTCATATTGGAGGTCAAACTCGGATAACTCGATTTCCCATTGTAAAATTCTGCCTGCTAGATCTGTTTTTTGAAATATCCCTTTTATGGGCTGGTTGGTTCGAACCTTAATGGTGTGAGCTTGGAAGTATGGGCGAAGTCGTTGAGATGTTAGTATGAGAGCATAGGCAAACTTTTCTATTTTTTGGTAGTTCAGCTCAGATCCTTGTAATGCTTTACTGATAAAGTATACGGGCTGTTGCCCACTGTTCTCTTCTCGAACGAGTGCTGAGGCTACTGCCCGACTTCCTACCGCGAGGTATAATATGAGTGGTTCTCCTTCTCGTGGCCGAGATAGGATAGGTGGCCGTCCTAAAAATCTTTTGAAATCTTGGAAGGCTTGCTCGTACTCCATTGTCCATTCGAACTTCTTTCCTTTCCTTAGAGTAGCATAGAAGGGGAGAGATCTTATTGCTGATCCCGCTAGGAATCTGGATAAGGCTGCCAATCTCCCGTTGAGTTGTTGTACCTCTTTGACACAAGTTGGGCTCTTCATGTTGAGTATGGCCTGGAATTTATCCGGATTTGCTTCAATTCCTCTTTGTGTGAGCATAAAACCTAAGAATTTGCCTGCTTCTACTGTAAAGGTGCATTTTGTAGGATTGAGTCGCATGCCATGCTTTCTTATAGTGTCAAACACTTGGACCAAGTCGGACAATAATGTCTCTTCACTTTGTGTCTTTATCAACATGTCGTCCACGTAGACTTCCATGATTTTTTCGACATGATCTGAAAAAACTTTATTCATTAGCCTTTGATAAGTAGCTCTCGCGTTCTTAAGACCAAAAGGCATCAGAATGTAGGAGTAATTTGCTTTTAGTGTTAAAAACGAGGTCTTTTCTTGATCTGGTGGATACATAGGGATTTGATTGTATCTGGAATATGCATCTGTTCCGAGGGTTACCTAAAACTGGAGGTCGATCTCGGATGAGATCTTCTGTACTGGTCGGAGATGGCGTGTCCGGCTGGCAGGTGACGGCCGGAGCTGTTGTGTCCGACTTGTTGGACTTGCTGCACTGCTGATCCTTGGCCACCGGAGGGTGGGGGGTACCTGCAAGAGACTCCGATGCTTAAGTTAGCACGGGTATTAAGCAGGTTTATTGTAGAATCAGAGTATGAGTTATACCTGGGTGCTCCAGTGTATTTATAGTAGTGAGATGTGACCTTCTTTGGATAAGATAATTTAGTTATCTTATCTTATCTTATCTTTTGTTGAGGTCAGCTTATCTTTCGTGGAACCGCCCTTGTCTCTATCGGCTTGGGCTGCCTTTGGATCTGGGTCGTATTCCTTGAGTTGGGCCCTTCTTTGGGCTTTTCTATCGCTTTGGCCGACTTCTTCGTAAAGAAGTCGGTCCGCTTGACCTAAAGAGGTCGGTCGCTTTGCTACTGAACATCTCGGCTCGGTCATCTCGACCCAGGGTATGAACAGTGTCCCTGCTTGAGCTCTGTCTTCTTTTTGAGGTCGAGTTCTTTGACTTCAGTCCTTCTCTAGTGAAGCCGTACTCAAACATTTTGTTGATTCCTTTGTAGAAGCTTTTGAATGTAGAACGTTTTTCCTCTAAAAGCGCGCGCTTTTATATCGGCGCTTTGGGAACGTGTGAGGGTATAATGTTTTCATTAATTTTAACATTAATTGCCCCGTTTCCCCGTTTCTCTCCTTCGCCCTTTTCGTAACTTCTTTTCTCCGCTCTCTTTGCTCTCTATTTTTCGTTTGCACTTTCTGCTTTCTTGCGTTTGTTTGGCGATTTTCTGGGTAACTTTTATTTTTACGCCTCCATTTTCTTCCTCGAAGCTTCTTTCGTCTCCAGGTTAGTCCCATTTCGTGCTTTCTCTTTGTTTTTGTGATGAGGTTTTGATTTTGATTTTCCTTTAGAGAAAGTTTGGATCTTTCTGTTTCCATCATGCCTTATTGTTGTTGAAATGTGCGTTCTGGGGGTTTCTCCACCTTCTGCATGATCCTTTTTGTTTTTGCTTGATGCTTTTAAGGCTTTACATGTTCCTTGTTGTTTCTGTTCTGGTACCGCTATCCGCATCTGTTCCTTGCTTTATTTAACGGTTGCTTTTGTCTGATTCTGAAAAAGGTTGTATTTTTAATGGTTTCTGTTTGGCGTGCTTGATGTTTGGGGATGGTTTTTGCTGGCTTAGACTGAAAGGCAATGGTTTTGAAGACTTTTGTATTTTAATCTGATGGAAAATGCTTGCTGTTTGAAGCCTTCTTTTCTTGTTTTGAGAGGTGCTGGGGTGCGAGAAGCAGATTTTTACTAGGAACCTTGCTTTATTATTGCCTCCAAAGAATGCCCCAGGACTTTGGTTTGAGTCTTGGGGTTTTCCTTTTCTGTGTGTTCGCCTGTATCATATTGAGTTGTTTTCTCCCTTGTCCGAGATGTTTTTAGTAATCCCATCTTCTTTTCTTACTTGTAGGATTAGTTGGCCTCATGTCTTCTCGCAATAACATTGTAGAGATGTCTTCCAGAGTTCCCGAAGGGATGTCCGATTGGCTGGACTCCCTTGTCTTGTTGTGTGTTTCTATTGTGGATGCTGAATTTTGCACAGAGCTGAGGAAGCGCCATAGGATTTGTGGTAACAGTGCCCGTGAGGGGGATTATGAGCTTGTTGCCCCTGATTCTGATGAGAGAGTTTGTTTTCCGACTTCCATCGAGGGGGAGCGTCCCTTCTTCTATGCTTATGAATACTTCTTCAGCCAATTAAACGTTACTTTTCCTTTTACTGCTTTTGAAACTGACTTGTTGTGGTCATGTAACATTGCTCCATCCCAGCTTCACCTGAATTCCTGGGGTTTTATCAAAATATTTCAACTTCTTTGCCAAGAGTTAGGCATAACACCTTCTGAAACTCTTTTCCTTTATCTTTTCGTCTCAGCCAAGCCCGGAGGTTCCTCCAAAAAGAAAGCTTCCTGGGTCTCTTTCAGATCGGCCCAGGGGCATAAAGTTTTTGCCATGTATAATGAGTCGTTTAAAGATTTTAAAAACTATTTCTTCCAAGTTCATGCTGTTGAGGGGGTCCGCCCCTTTTTTCTTGATGAAAATGATGAGCCCGTTTTTCCTCTAGAGTGGCAAAAGAATGTGAGAGTGCCACGTTATACATGGGAGATGCTTAATGAGGTTGAGCGGGCCTTTGTAGTTATTCTTGAAGATTTGTGGGGGAAATCTCCCCATCTAGATACGAAGAGATTCTTGAGTGATCTATCTTTGGTTCGAACTGCTTTGGGTACTGTCTGACTTGTTTTTATACTTGCTTCTGAGCTTTTCTTCTCCTATGTTTTAACTTGTCTTTTGTGGTTGATTCTGTATTTTCAGAGATGTCGAAAAATAATGATTCTATGAAGGCCTACAAGAAGGCGAAGAAGGCAACTGCTGCTCTAAACATCTCGGCCAAGGCGGCCGGAGAGGGATCTTCTCAGGTTCCAGTGATGCCTCATGTGCCGAGTTCTCCCGAACTGAGGAGAGCAATTCCTATTCCTCGGGTTCGTCTGGTCGATCCTCCACAATCTTCTGCTGCAGCTTCTGGTGCCCCTCCTAGTAAGAAGCAAAAAATGATTGAGTCTTTCAACCTTGATGCTCCTAACTTTGATGCGGTCGAGTTTGTAGATCAACAAATCGGCCCTTATGGTGTCCTCCCTATGGACGACGTGTCGCTTCTTCATCATTTTGATTATATAACTCGGAGTAGTATCAAGATGGCACACATGGGAGCGGCCCTATATTGAACTGATCAAAGTCTTCCTCTCCATGCCACTAAAGCTTTTATGGAGGAGGCCAAACAGGAGTTTGATCGGATGAAAGGCTTGAAGGAGGAGCTTGAAGTGAGGGTGGCCAAGTTGGAAAAAGATTTGGAGAATGAGAAGGCGAGTTCCATCTCTCTGGCGGCTTCTGTGAGGCTGGCCGAGGACACGGCTATGAGACATAAGGATAGTTATGTGACATCTTACCGGGAGGTGTTGTGCTTGAGGGAGGAGTTGGAGAATGCCCAAGCTAATTACTCCGAACTCCAAGGTCATCTTGTTGGTAGTGTAACTGCTGCCTATGAGAACCTGAAGGAACAAGTTCGAGTTATTGCTCCCGAGGCCGACCTGACCCTCTTTAGCCTAGATAACGTTGTCAGGGATGGCAAGATTGTCCCTGATGACGAGGATGATGATGATGTTGAACCTCCCCCTGTGTCCTCTGCCAAGGTGTCAACTCCTGCTGTTCCTACCGTGGTCGGCCCTCCCGCTTCTGATCCTGACTGTCAGATCTTAAACCGGGATGATGGTACTGTAGATGCTGTTCCTCTCCAGACTCGCCCTCCGTCTCCTCGGACTGATGCTGCTAAAAAGTCTTCTGACCCTTAGCCCATTTATTCTGGATATTTACGTAGTTGGCCCGGCTTGTGGGCTTTTTAAACTCTTTATGTTTTGTTGACTGCTGGTACTTTCTCGTTGCTTGCCTAGCAACTTTTTGTTTTGACAAACAAAAGTAACTTTCCAGCTTTTGAGGTAGATTTTGGTGGCCTCTGAAGCTTTATAACTTTGTAGATTATATCATGCTTTTGCACTTAACTTGGTATCTTTTTGTTTTCTGAGGGTGTTGGAACCCTGCCGCTCATCCTCTTTGGATTTGCTTTATTGTTTGTAACTTGGATCTTTTGAGGTTATGGCTATGTGGGTCCGACTTGTTTTTCGGTTTTCTCGCTCTTGCTTATATTTCTGACAATTTATAACCGATTTCTTCAAGTTGGTCCTCCAAGTTGTTTTGGTAGTCCTTTGTCCCGTCTTTCTCAGGGGTTACCTTTGTAACTTGCTTTGTAGTAGGGAGACTTCTTTACGTCGTCCTTTTCTAAGTTATTTTTGTAATCCTCTTTCTTGGATCTTTGTCAGATCTCTTTCAGGGATTGCTTTTATAACTTTTTAGTAGTAGGAGTCCGACTTCGTTATGTCGGTCTCCTTTAAGTTATTTTTGTAATCCTCTTTCTTGGATCTTTGTCAGATCTCTTTTAGGGATTACTTTTATAACTTTTTAGTAGTAGGAGTCTGACTTCATTATGTCGGTCTCCTTTAAGTTATTTATGTAGTCCTCTTTTTTGGACCTTTGTCAGGTCTCTTTCAGGGATTACTTTTATAACTTCTTAGTAGTAGGAGTCCGACTTCATTATGTCGGTCTCCTTTAAGTTATTTATGTAGTCCTATTTTTTGGACCTTTGTCAGGTCTCTTTCAGGGATTACTTTTACAACTTCTTAGTAGTAGGAGTCCGACTTCATTATGTCGGTCTCCTTTAAGTTATTTATGTAGTCCTCTTTTTTGGACCTTTGTCAGGTCTCTTTCAGGGATTACTTTTATAACTTCTTAGTAGTAGGAGTCCGACTTCGTTATGTCAGTCTCTTTTAAGTTATTTTTGTAGTCCTCTTTTTTGGACCTTTGTCAGGTCTCTTTCAGGGACTACTTGTATAACTTTTTCATTTTGGGCTGACTTTGTTATGTCGGGCCCTTCTAAGTTAAAGTAATCCTCTTTAATAGGGTTGGCCAGACCTCTTTCCAGGGTTTACTTATAACTTGGGTTGACTTGGTCCAACTTCTTAACGTCGGCCAGTCTTTAAGTTATTATTTTAGCAATCCGTAAGACCTCGTTAGGTTCTTTTTTAGATCACTTTCGATAACTTCTTACATTATTCTGTGTTCATCTTTGCCAATTTGTAGAAAGTGGTTGTCATCTCTAGATCGTCTTTTGGGTGAATCGCGTTTTCACCTTTATCGGACGGTTATCTTTATCGTGATCGTGCAGTGAAATTGCTTTTCACTTTATGCCGATCTGTTGCTTTATAATCGGACGATGAATGCTTTAGATTAATGCGTCTTGAAATCTTGTAGAATATCTAAAATATATATTTTATTCAAAGGAAAGTGCAAATATATACATGTGGGAATTTTTCATCCCTTTATGTCGAATAGTGTTTGAGTTTCAACTTGGTGCCTCATTAAAAAACCTTTTCAGGAAAAAGAGTGCATCCAATACTAAGATCTTTTACTTTTCTAGCTGTAGTAACTTCTTAGGTTGCAGGCGTGCCATGATCTGAGAAGCTCTCGTCCGTTGAGTTCGGACAGTCTGTAGTAGCCCTTCCCAAGTACTTTTACAACTCGGTAGGGTCCTTTCCAGTTTGCTGCCAACTTTCCTTCTCCTGGTCGAGTTATTTCAATATCATTTCGGATTAGGATTAGATCGTTCTCCGTGGAACTTCTTGGCACTACCTTTTGATTATATCTGGAAGCCATTCGACATTTTAGTGCTTCTTCCCTGATCCGAGCTCTTTCCTGGATTTCAGGTAGTGGGTCGAGTTCTTCCTTCTGAAGTTGAGAGTTGGCCTCTTCATTATAGTGGACTACTCTGGGTGACCCTTCCTCGATCTCTACTAGGATCATTGCCTCCACTCCGTATGCTAGTCGAAAGGGTGATTCATTTGTCCTGGAGTGTGGCGTTGTTCGATATGCCCATAGGACTTGCGGAAGTTCTTCGGCCCAAGCTCCCTTTGCATCTTGTAGTCTCCGTTTTAACCTAGCCAATATGACTTTGTTGGCAGCTTCGGCCTGTCCATTGGCTTGAGGGTGTTCGACGGAGGTGAACTGGTGCTTTATATTCAAGTCGGCTACTAGTCTCCTGAAGCCTGCGTCTGTGAATTGAGTGCCATTGTCTGTGGTGATGGAGTATGGAACCCCAAACCTCGTGACAATGTTCCTGTATAGGAATTTCTGGCTTCTTTGAGCGGTGGCGTTGGCTAGGGGCTCTGCCTCAATCCATTTTGTAAAATAGTCTACTCCGACTATGAGGAATTTTACTTGTCCTGATCCCTGGGGAAAGGGTCCGAGAAGATCAAGTCCCCATTTTGCAAATGGCCAGGGCGAGGTTACACTGATGAGCTCTTCTGGCGGGGCGATGTGGAAGTTGGCATGTTTCTGACATGGTGGACATGTCTTTAAAAATTCTATAGCTTCTTTCTTTAGGGTTGGCCAATAAAATCCCGCTCGGAGTACTTTTTTGGCGAGAACTCGTGCTCCGAGATGGTTGCCGCACACGCCGCCGTGTACTTTTTCTAGCACTTCCTTTGTGTTTTTGGTCGGCACACATTTTAGTAGCGGTATTGAGATCCCTCTTTTGTACAGGATGTTGTTTATAATAGTGTAGTAGTGTGCCTCCCTTTTTAATCTTTTCGCCTCTTTTTCCTCCGTAGGGAGTGTCTCTGCTTTGAGGTAGTTAATTATGAGGGTCATCCATCCTTGGTTCTGACTTGTAATGGCTAGGATTTTCTCTTCCGAAATTGATGGGTTCTGTAGCATTTTCTGGATGAGGCTTTTATTGTCGCCCCCTGGTTTGGTGCTGGCTAGTTTTGAGAGTACGTCAGCTCGAGCGTTTTGTTTGCGGGGTATGTGGCAGATCTTATATTCCCCGAGTTGTCCGAGCTGTTCCTTGGTTTTATCCAAATACTTTTTCATGGTGGGATCTTTGGCTTAATAGCTCCCTGTTATCTGCGAGGTGACTACTTGTGAATCGCTATAAATGTTGAGTTTTTGAGCTCCAATCTCTGTAGCCAGCTTCAAACCGGCTAATAATGCCTCATATTCCGCCTGGTTGTTTGAAGCCGGGAACCCGAACTTGAGGGAGAGCTCAACTTGGGTTCCTTGGTTGCTTTCTATTATCACGCCTGCGCCGCTTCCAGTCTTATTTGAAGAACCGTTCACGTAGAGATTCTATTCTGTGGGGGTTTCCAAGGCGTCTGTGAATTATGCGATAAAATCGGCCAGATGCTGTGATTGAATGGCCGTCCGAGCTTCATATTGGAGGTCGAATTCTGATAACTCGACTGCCCATTGTAAAATTCTACCTGCTAAATCCGTTTTTTGCAGTATTCCTTTTATGGGCTGATTGGTTCGAACCTTAATGGCGTGAGAATGGAAGTACGGGCGAAGTCATCGAGATGTTAGGATGAGAGCATAGGCAAACTTTTCTATCTTCTGGTAGTTCAGCTCGGATCCCTGTAGCTCTTTGCTAATGAAGTAGACGGGTTGTTTCCCACTTTCATCTTCTCTTACTAGTGCTGAGGCTATTGCCCGGCTTCCTACTGCGAGATATAATATGAGCGGTTCTCCTTCTCGTGGTCGAGATAAGATAGGCGGTCGTTCTAAGAACTCTTTGAAGTCTTGGAAGGCTTGTTCACATTCTGTCATCCATTCGAACTGCTTTCCCTTTCTTAACGTAGCATAGAAGGGGAGAGATCTTATCGCTGCCCCTGCTAAGAATCTGGATAGGGTGGCCAATCTCCCATTGAGTTGCTGCACTTCTTTGACACAGGTGGGGCTCTTCATGTTGAGTATGGCTTGGCATTTATCCGGGTTTGCTTCAATTCCTCTTTGTGTGAGCATGAAACCTAGGAATCTGTCTGCTAATACCGCAAAGGTGCATTTTGCAGGATTGAGTCGCATGTCGTGCTTCCTTATAGTGTCGAACACTTGAGCCAGGTCGGACAATAATGTATCTTCGCTCTATGTCTTTATCAACATGTCGTCTACATAGACTTCCATGATTTTTCCAATGTGGTCTGAGAAGACTTTATTCATCATCCTTTGATAAGTAGCTCCCGCATTCTTGAGACCGAAGGGCATCATGATGTAGTAGTAATTTGCTTTCGGCGTTAAAAACGATGTCTTTTCTTGATCTGGTAGATACATGGGGATTTGGTTGTATCCCGAGTATGCGTCCATAAACGAGAGGTATCTATACCCGGAGGAAGCATCTACCAGAGCGTCGATACTTGGGAGTGGGTAAGGATCTTTTGGGCAGGCTTTGTTGAGATCGGTGTAATCAGTACACATTCGCCACTTCCCATTTGATTTTTTCACCAAGATGACGTTGGCTAACCATAGTGGATACTTGACTTCTCTTGTGAATCCTGCTTCCAGTAGTGCCTGTACCTGCTCTTCCACAGCTTGGGATCGCTCTTGCCTAAGTTTTCTTCGTCTCTGCTGCACCAGCCGAGATCCTGGATAGACTGCCAACTTGTGGCACATTAGCTTGGGATCTATACCTGGCATGTCTGCGGCTTTCCATGCGAATAGATCGACATTATCGCGTAAGAATTGTATTAGTAATTCTTTTGAGTCTCCTCTTAGGATTGTTCCAATGTTAGTTGTTTTGTCCGAGGTGTCTCCGATCTGAACCTTCTCTATCTCGCCTTCTGGCTGCGGACGGAGTTCCTCTCGTTGCTGCACTCCGCCAAGCTCAATTGTATGAAACTCTTCTCCTCTTCCTCTGAGGTTTAGACTCTCGTTATAACAGCGGCGCGCCATCTTTTGATCTACTTTTATTATAGCTATCCCTGCTGTAGTTGGGAATTTCATGCATAGATGTGGGGTTGAGACTATTGCGCCGAGTTGATTGAGTGTTGTCCAACCTATTAGACATTGTAGGCTGAACTTACGTCGACCACAATGTAGTCTATTTTGAGGGTCCTAGATTGGTTCCCTTTTCCGAAGGTTGTATGTAGTGATATTTATCCTAATGGTTGTACTGGGGTATCTCCCAGTCCAAACAGACTGTTCGGGTATGCCTTAAGCTCCTTGTCTTCTAAACCGAGTTTGTCGAAAGCTGTTTTGAATAAGATGTCGGCGGAGCTTCCTTGATCTATTAGTGTGCGATGGAGATTGGTGTTTGCCAGTGTGATGGTAATGACCATGGGGTCGTCGTGTCCCGAGATGATTCCAGATGCGTCCTCTTTAGTGAATGTGATTGCAGGGATGTCGGGTGCTTCCTCCTTTCCTTCGACATGATATACTTCTTTGAGATATCTTTTACGAGATGATTTGGAGATTCCTCCCCCTACGAATCCGCCATGTATCATGTAGACGTGTCTTTCTGGTGTACGAGGTGATCGCACAGTTCGTCCGATATCTTCGTCCCTTCGTCTCTTTCTTTGATCATCATCTCGGGTTGCTAGAAACCGATCTAGTTTTCCTTCCCTTACCAATTTTTCTATGATGTTCTTTAAATCGAAGCACTCATTGGTGGAGTGACCTCGCACTCGATGGTATTCACAATATTCATTCCGATTTCCTCCCCCTCTTTTGCCTTTGAGTGGCTGAGCTGGGGGTATTTTCTCTGTGTGGCAGACTTCTTTGTATACATCAACTAGGGATACCTTGAGAGGAGTGTAATTGTGGTATTTTTTTATTTTCTTCCTTTGCCGATCTTCTTTCCTTTTGGATTCCTTGTCTTTATCTCGATAGGGGACCCCGGATTTGGAGGTTTCTCCCAACTGAGCGTTTTCTTCCATGTTGATGTATTTTTCTACTCGCTCCTGTACTTCGTCTAAGGAGGTAGGGTACTTCTTTGATATAGATTGGCTAAAAGGTCCCTCTCGTAGGCCGTTGATGAGTCCCATGATGGCGGCCTCTGTTGGTAAACTTTGAATGTCCATGCATGTTTTGTTGAATCTCTCCATGTAGTTGCAGAGGCTCTCCCGTTTTCCTTGCTTGATCCATAGTAAACTGGGGGCGTGCTTGGCCTTATCTTACTGGATGGAGAATCTGGCCAGGAACTTTTTGGCCAGGTCGTCAAAGTTTGAGATGGACTTTGGAGGTAAGTTGTCGAACCATCTGATTGCTGTCTTCGTGAGAGTTGTTGGAAAAGCTTTGCAGCGGACGGCATCTGAGGCGTTGGTAAGGTACATTCTGCTTCTAAAATTGCTGAGATGATGGTTGGGATCTGTGGTGCCATCATACAAAATCATATCCGGGAGCTTGAAGTCTTTTGGAATTTTGGTTTTCATGATTTCCCTGGTGAATGGATCTTGTTCTTTGCGTGAATTTTCCTCAGGAGTGGTCCGAAGAGCTTTTGATTTGAGATCGGCTTCTAATTGCTGTCGTTTTTCTTCCAATTCTCGACGTTGCCGTACCTCTCTTTGCAGATCCTTTCCGATCTCCCGTTGTTGTTGGGTTTCTTTCTCAAGTTGCTTTAAGCGATCTTGAAGCACTTCTATTGCTCCCGGATTTGGTGAGTTTTTGTCTCCGTTGGATTCCGGAGCATCCTTCAATGTAGTGTCCACGTTCTTGTGCAGTGTTCTATTTTCTAGATCTGAGTCGTGGTCGTTGTCATGGCCGTCCGCCATGGTGTTGGGATGACTTCCAGGTTCCCCGGCAACGGCGCCAATGTTCCGAGGGTTACCTGAAACTGGAGGTCAATCTCGGATGAGACCTTCTGTATTGGTCGGAGATGGCGTGTCTGGCTGGCTGGTGACGGCCGGAGCTGTTGTGTTCGACTTGTTGGACTTGCTGCACTGCCGATCCTTGGCCACCGGAGGGTGGGGGGTACCTGCAAGAGACTCCGATGCTTAAGTTAGCATGGGTATTAAGCAGGTTTATTGTAGAATCAGAGTATAAGTTATACCTAGGTGCTCCAGTGTATTTATAGTAGTGAGATGTGACCTTCTTTGGATAAGATAAGTTAGTTATCTTATCTTATCTTATCTTTTGTTGAGGTCAGCTTATCTTTCGTGGAACCGCCCTTGTCTTTATCGGCTTGGGCTGCCTTTGGATCTGGCTCGTATTCCTTGAGTTGGGCCCTTCTTTGGGCTTTTCTGTCGCTTTGGCCGACTTCTTCGTAAAGAAGTCGGTCCGCTTGACCTAAAGAGGTCGGTCGCTTTGCTACTGAACATCCCGGCTCGGTCATCTCGACCCAGGGTATGAACAGTATCCATAAACGAGAGGTATTTATATCCGGATGAGGCATCTACCAGAGCGTCGATGCTTGGGAGTGGATAAGGGTCTTTTGGGCAGGCTTTGTTGAGATCTGTATAGTCGGTGCACATTCGCCACTTCCTGTTTGATTTTTTCACCAAGACGACATTAGCTAACCACAGTGGGTACTTGACTTCTCTTATGAATCCTACCTCCAGTAGAGCTTGTACTTACTCTTCCACAGCTTGGGATCTTTCGGGTCCGAGCTTTCTACGCCTCTGTTGTACTGGCCGAGATCCAGGGTAGACTGCTAGCTTATGACACATTAACTCGGGGTCTATGCCGGGCATGTCTGCAGCCTTCCATGCAAAAAGGTCGACGTTATCTCGTAAAAACTGTACAAGTGTTTCTTTTATATCTTCTTTTAGAGTCGTGCCAACATTGGTTGTTTTATCCGCGGTGTCTCCAATCTGAAATTTTTCTACTTCACCTTCGGGTTGTGGACGGAGTTCTTCTCGTCTCTGAACTCCACCAAGCTCAATTGTATGGAATTCTTCTATTCCGCCTATGAGATTTAGACTTTCATTATAACAGCGGCGCGCCATATTTTAATTTGCTTTTATTGTAGCTATTCCTTCTGCAGTTGGGAATTTCATGCATAGATGTGGAGTTGAGACTATTGCGCCGAGTTGATTCAATGTTGTTCGACCTATTAAGGCATTGTAGGCTGAACTCACGTTGACCACGATGTGGTCTATTTTAAGAGTTCTGGATTGATTTCCTTTTCCGAACGTTGTGTGTAGTGAAATGTATCCAAGTGGTTGTACTGGGGTATCTCCCAGTCCGAACAGGCTGTTCGAGTATGCTCTAAGCTCTTTTTCTTCTAAGCCGAGCTTGTCGAAGGCAGTTTTGAATAAGATGTCGGTGGAGCTCCCTTGGTCTATTAATGTGCCGTGGAGATTGGCGTTTCCCAGTATGATGGTGATGACCATGGGATCGTCGTGTCCTGAGATGATACCGGATGCGTCTTCTTTGGTGAACGTGATTGCAGGGATGTTGGGCGCTTCCTCTTTTCCTTCGACATGATATACTTCTTTAAGATATCTTTTGCGGGATGATTTGGAGATTCCTCCTCCTGCAAATCCTCCATGTATCATATGAACATGTCTTTCTGGCGTACGAGGTGATCGCTCGGTTCGTCCAACCTCCTCGTCCCTCCTCCTTTTTCTTTGCTCATCATCTCGGGTGGCCAAATACCGATCTAGTTTTCCTTCTCTTACTAACTTTTCTATGACATTTTTTAGATCGAAGAATTCGTTGGTGGAATGTCCACGGACACGATGGTATTCACAATACTCGTTTCGGTTTCCTCCTCCTCTTTTGCCTTTGAGTGGTTGAGCTGGGGGTATTTTTCTGTGTGGCAGACCTCCTTGTACACATCCACAAGAGACACCTGAAGGGGGGTGTAATTATGATATTTTTTATTTTTTTCCCCTTGTCGATCTTCCTTTTTTTTGGACTCTTTATCTTTATCCCGGTAGGTGAATCCGGATTTTAAGGTTTCTCCTAGTCGAGAATTTTCTTCCATGTTAATGTATTTCTCCACTCGTTCTTGCACTTCGTCCAGAGATGTGGGGTACTTCTTTGATATGGATTGGCTAAAAGGTCCCTCTCGTAGGCCATTGATGAGGCCCATGATGGCAGCCTCTGTTGGCAAGTTTTGTATGTCTAGGCATGTTTTGTTGAATCTTTCCATGTAGTTGAGAAGACTTTTCCGATCTCCTTGCTTGATTCCTAGTAGACTGGGGGCGTGTTTAGCCTTGTCTTTTTGGATGGAGAATCTGGCCAGGAATTTCTTAGCTAGGTCATCAAAGCTTGAGATGGACTTCGGAAGTAGGTTGTTGAACCATCTGATTGATGTCTTCGTGAGAGTTCTTGGAAAAGCTTTGCAGCGAACTGCATCTGAGGCGTCGGTGAGGTACATCCTACTTCTGAAGTTGCTGAGGTGATGGTTGGGATCTGTAGTGCCATCGTACAAAGTCATATCCGAAAGTTTGAAGTCCATAGGAATTTTGGTCTTCATGATTTTCCTAGTGAATGGATCTTGATCTTTGCGTGAGTTGTCCTCAGGGGTGGTCCGAGTAGCTTTTGCTTTGAGATCGGCTTCGAGTTTTAGAAGTTTATCTTTTAATTCTCGACGTCGCCTTACCTCTCTTTGTAGATCCTTCCCAACTTCTCGTTAGTGCTGGGTTTCTTTTTCAAGTTGCTTTAAACGATCTTGAAGCGCTTCTATCACTCCCGAATTTGATGAGTTTTTGTCTCCGTTAGATTCTGGAGTATCTTTTAGCGTAGTGACCGCGTTTTTGTGCGGTGTTCTATCCTCTAGCTCCGAATCGTGGTCGTTGTCATGATCATCCGCGATGGTGATGGGATGATTTCCAAGTTCTCCGGCAACGGCGCCAATGTTCCGAGGGTTACCTGAAACTGTAGGTCGATCTCGGATGAGATCTTCTGTACGGGTCGGAGATGACGTGTCCGGCTGATGGGTGGCGGCCGGAGTTGTCGTGTCCGACTTGTTGGACTGGCTGCACTGCTGATCCTTGATCACCGGAAGGTGGGGGTACCTGCAAGAGACTCCGATGCTTAAGTTAGCATGGGTATTAAACAGGTTTTTAGTAGAATCAGAGTATGAGTTATACCTGGGTGCTCCAGTGTATTTATAATGGTGTAGAGTGACCTTTTTAGATAAGATAAGTTTGTTATCTTATCTTTGAGTTGAGGTCAGCTTATCTTCAATGGAACCGCCCTTATCTCTATAGGCTTGGACTGCCTTTGGATTTGGGTCGTGTTCCTCTATTTGGGCCCCTTACTGGGCTTTCCTATCGATTTGACCGACCTCTTTGAGAAGACGTCGGATAGCCTGACCTGAAGAGGTCGGTAGCTTCATTACTAAACATCCCGGATCGGATAGCTCGACCCAGGGTGTGAACAATTTTCAAATTTATTTTTCTCTTGGTTTTTGAAATTTACATTTTAATTTCTAATTATTTTATTTTATTTTATCTTATTATTTTTTTTATCTTAATAATTTGGTTTGTTCTACTTCAATAAAATAAAAACAAAAATATATTTTCTTTGCAATTCATATCAATTCCATTTTATCCATCATGGATCTAAGTGGAAATGAACAGTCCAGAAGGACTCTGGGATCATATGCTAGTCCCACTACTGCTGCATATGGAAGTAGTATCTGTATACCTCCCATCAAAGCAGGCAGTTTTGAGCTAAATCCTCAGCTCATTGTCATGGTGCAGCAAAACTGCCAGTATTCCGGTCTTCCATAGGAAGAACCTACTGAGTTTCTGGCATAATTCTTGCAAATTACTGACACAGTATGTGACAAGGAGGTAGATCAGGATGTATACAGATTGTTACTGTTTCCGTTTTTTCGTAAAGATCAAGCTAAGAGGTGGTTAAATAACCAACCCACAGCAAGCATAAGAACATAGAAACAGTTATCAGACAAATTCCTGAATTAATATTTCCCTCCAAAAAGGATGACACAGCTAAGGCTGGACATCCAAGGCTTTAAACAAGAGGATAATGAATCCCTTTATAATGCCTGGGAGAGGTACAGAGGGATGCTAAGGAAATGGCCCTCTAAAATATTTTCAGAGTAGGTGCAATTAGACATCTTCTACTATGAGTTTACAGAAAGAGTTCAGATATCTCTAGACCACTCAGCTGGTGGATCTATACACATGAGAAAAACTATTGAAGAGGCTCAAGAACTTATTGATATAGTTGCTAGAAATCAACATCTGTACATAAGTAGTGGGTCCTCCATAAAGAAGAAGCCAAATCAGTGTCTACTGAACTTGGTCCTTCAGAACAAGTTGCTGAAATTAATCAACAATTGTGTTTTCTAACAAAATAGCTAGCAGAATTCAAGGAGATGCTACAAGACACTAAAAATGCTAATAAAAATATGGAAGCACAATTGAATCAGACAAAACAGCAGTTATCAAAGCAGATAACAGAAGAGTGCCAGGCAGTTCAATTAAGAAGTGGGAAAACATTAAATACCTCACTTCAGAGCAGCAGAAAGCCAAGGAAAGAATAACTGACAGAGGATGAGCAAAATATTATTCAAAATCCCTCTGAGGACAGTAAGAGCCCAGAGAGGAACAACTCTGGCGTTCAAACGCCAGAAACAGGCAAGGAGCTGGCGTCAAACGCCTAATGGAAGCTCAGTTCTGGCGTTCAAACGCCAGAAACAGGTAAGAAGTTGGCATCCAACGCCAATCAAGCTTCTAACCCTGGCATCCAAACGCCAGTGAGGGATCAAACACACACAAGTGCTGATAGCAACCCCTCTAAAAAGGCTTCTCCAACCACCTCTGTAGGAAATAAACCTGTAGCAACTAAGGTTGAGGAATACAAAGCCAAGATGCCTTATCCTCAAAAACTCTGCCAAGAGGAGCAGGATAAGCAATTTGCCCGCTTTGCAGACTATCTCAGGACTCTTGAAATAAAGATTCCATTTGCAGAGGCACTTGAGCAAATACCCTCTTATGCCAAGTTCATGAAAGAGATCTTGAGTTATAAGAAGGATTGGAGAGAAACTGAAAGAGTTCTCCTCACTGAAGAATGCAGTGCAGTCATTCTGAAAAGCTTCCCAAAAAAGCTTAAAGATCCCGGGAGCTTTATGATACCATTCATATTAGAGGATAATTGCACCAAGACAACTTTATGTGATCTTGGGGCACGCATCAACCTAATACCTGCATCCACTATCAGAAAGCTTGGTTTAACTGAAGAAGTCAAACCAACCCGGATATGTCTCCAACTTGCTGATGGCATACCCATCAGGCGTGATTAAAGACATGATTGTCAGGGTTGGGCCATTTGCCTTCCCCATTGACTTTGTAGTACTGGAAATGGAGGAGCACAAGAGTGCTACTCTCATTCTAGGAAGACCTTTCCTAGCAACTGGACGAACTCTCATTGATGTCCAAAAGGGGGAAGTAACCCTGAGAGTCAATGAGGATGAGTTTAAGTTGAATGCTGTCAAAGCCATGCAGCATCCAGAAACACCAAAAGACTGCATGAAAGTTGATCTTATTGACTCTTTGGTAGAGGAGATTAACATGGCTGAGAGTCTCGAATCAGAGCTGGAAGACATCTTTAAAGATGTTCAGCCTGATCTGGAGGATTCGGAAGAATTGAAAGAGCCTCTGAAACTTCCTCAGGAAGAGGAAAAACCTCCTAAACCCGAGCTCAAACCATTACTGCCATCCCTGAAATATGCATTTCTGGGAGAAGGTGACACTTTTCCGGTGATCATAAGCTCTGCTTTAAATCCCCTGGAAGAGGAAGCGCTACTTCAAGAGCTAAGGACACACAAGACAGCTCTTGGGTGGTCCATAAGTGATCTTAAGGGCATCAGCTCAGCAAGATGCATGCACAAGATCCTATTGGAGGATGATGCTAAGCCAGTGGTTCAACCACAGAGGCGGCTAAATCCAGCCATGAAGGAAGTGGTACAGAAAGAGGTCACCAAGTTACTGGAGGCTGGGATTATTTATCCTATTTCTAATAGCCCCTGCGTGAGCCCTGTCCAAGTTGTCCCCAAAAAGGGAGGCATGATAGTGGTTCATAATGAAAAAAATGAACTGGTTCCTACAAGAACAGTTACAGGGTGGCGCATGTGTATTGACTACAGAAGGCTCAATACAGCCACCAGAAAGGATCATTTTCCTTTACCATTCATAGACCAGATGCTAGAAAGACTAGCAGGTCATGATTATTACTGCTTTTTGGATGGATATTCAAGTTACAACCAAATTGCACTAGATCCCCAGGATCAAGAGAAAACAGCATTCACATGTCCATCTGGAGTATTTGCCTAAAGAAGGATGCCATTTGGGCTGTGTAATGCACCTGCAACCTTTCAGAGATGCATGCTCTCTATTTTCTCTGATATGGTGGAAAAATTTCTGGAAGTCTTCATGGATGACTTCTCAGTATATGGAGACTCATTCAGCTCCTATCTTAATCACCTGACACTGGTTCTAAAAAGATGCCAAGAGACTAACCTGGTTTTAAACTGGGAAAAATGTCACTTTATGGTGACTGAAGGGATTGTCCTTGGGCACAAGATTTTGAAAAAAGGAATAGAGGTGGATCAAGCTAAGGTAGAGGTAATTGAAAAATTACCACCACCTGCCAATGTTAAGGCAATCAGAAGCTTTCTGGGGCATGCAGGATTCTATAGGAGGTTTATAAAGGATTTTTCAAAAATTGCAAAACCCCTGAGCAACCTGCTAGCTGCTGACATGCCATTTGTGTTTGACACAGAGTGTTAGCAAGCGTTTGAAACTCTGAAAGCTAAGCTGGTCACAGCACCAGTTATTTCTGCACCAGACTGGACATTACCATTCGAACTAATGTGTGATGCCAGTGACCATGCCATTGGTGTAGTATTGGGGCAGAGGCATGACAAGCTTCTACATGTCATTTATTATGCTAGCCGTGTTTTAAATGATGCCCAGAAAAATTACACAACCACAGAAAAAGAATTGCTTGCAGTGGTTTATGCCATTGACAAGTTTAGATCATACTTAGTAGGATCAAAAGTGATTGTGTACACTGACCATGCTGCTCTTAAATATCTACTTACAAAGCAGGATTCAAAACCCAGGCTCATAAGATGGGTGTTGCTTCTGCAAGAGTTTGATATAGAAATAAGAGACACAAAAGGGACAGAAAACCAAGTGGCTGATCATCTGTCCCGGATAGAACCAGTAGAAGGGGCGTTATTTTCCTTTATTGAGATCTCTGAAACCTTTCCGGATGAGCATTTGTTCGTCATTCAGGAAACACCATGGTTTGCAGACATTTCAAACTATAAAGCTGCAAGGTTCATACCCAAGGAGTACAGCAGGCAACAAAAGAAAAAATTAATTACTGATGCAAAGTACTACTTGTGGGATGAACCCTATCTCTTTAAGAGATGTGCAGACGGAATAATCCGAAGGTGTGTGCCTAGAGAAGAAGCATAGAAGATCTTATGGCATTGCCATGGGTCGCAATATAGAGGCCACTTCGGAGATGAGCGAACAGCCACCAGGGTCCTCCAATGTGGCTTCTACTGGCCTACCCTCTATAGAGATTCTCGAGAGTTTGTACGTAACTGTGACAGTTACCAGAGAGCTGGTAATCTGCCTCATGGTTACGCCATGCCTCAACAAGGAATCTTAGAGATTGAGTTGTTTAATGTATGGGGTATTGACTTCATGGGGCCTTTTCCACCATCATACTCAAATACTTATATTCTGGTGGCAGTTGACTATGTATCCAAATGGGTAGAGGCCATTGCCACACCCACTAATGATACTAAGACAGTGCTGAAGTTCCTCCAGAAACATATCTTCAGTAGGTTTGGTGTCCCTAGAGCACTAATTAGTGATGGGGGCACTCACTTCTGCAACAAACAGCTTTACTCTGCTATGGTCCGGTATGGAATTAGTCACAATGTGGCAACTCTATATCATCCACAGACAAACGGGCAAGTTGAAGTCTCTAATAGAGAACTAAAAAGAATCTTGGAACAGACTGTAAGCACCCGTAGACAGGATTGGGCGAGAAGCTTGGATGATGCTCTGTGGGCTTACAGAACAGCATTCAAGACTCCTATAGGGACCTCTCCATACCAGCTTGTGTATGGTAAGGCCTGCCATCTGCCGGTGGAACTGGAGCACAAAGCCTACTGGGCAACTAGATTCCTAAACTTTGATGCCAAATTAGCTGGAGAAAAAAGATTGCTCCAGCTGAATGAGCTAGAGGAATTCAAACTCACTGCTTTCGAAAATTCCAAGCTTTACAAAGAGAAAGCAAAAATGTGGCATGACAGAAAGCTGTCATCTAGAGTCTTTGAAAGGACAGAAGGTTCTGCTGTTTAACTCTAGGCTCAGGTTATTTCCCGGGAAACTGAAATTCCGGTGGAGGGGACCATATGTGATTACAAGTGTGTCACCATATGGCTATGTGGAGCTTCAAGACATTGATTCTAACAAGAAGTTCATTGTTAATGGACAGAGAATCAAGCATTATCTTGAAGGCAATGTTGAGCAAGAGTGCTCAAGACTGAGGCTGGATTAAAAGCTCAGCAAGGTCCAGCTAAAGACAATAAAGAAGCGCTTGATGGGAGACAACCCAGCCATTAGCAGAGCTTTTTATTTATTTATTTATTTATTTATTTTTAATTATAAAAGTTTAATATAAATAATCTTCAAGGTAAAGAATCAATTGCATAAGTTCACAGGGTTACAGAAGGATTCAAAATACAAAACAGGGAGAAAGATCTCACTGGCAAGAAAACGCCAGTAAGAGGTATATTTGGGCGTTAAATGCCAGTAATGATACCTTTTTGGGCGTTAAACGCCAGAATGGGCACCATTCTGGGAGTTTAACGCCATACCTGCAGCATCCTGGGCGTTCATAAAAACGCCCAGTGACGAAAGATTTTTGGCGTTTAACGCCAGCCAGAAGCAACAGCTGGGCGTTAAACGCCCGAAACAGGCTACAGATGGGCGTTAAACACCCAAAACAAGCAGCAGTTGGGCGTTTAACGCCAGGATTATGGAGGGGAGGAAGTTTTTGTTCCCAACTTGATTTTTTTTTCAAAATTTCATATCTCCATCCATTTTTCTTGCATAAACATGTTCCCATACTTTCATTTTTCAAACTTTTTCCAAAAATTTTTAAAATATCTTAATCCTAAAATTAAATCTTTCTCAATTCTTCTTCAACCTCTTCTCAAATCTTTTTCAAAACATATCTATCTTTTTCAAAAAAAAATTTTCAAACTCATCAATATCTTTTTCAAATCTTCACAATATTTTTAGAACAAATCTATCTTTTTTTTAAATATCTTTCATATCTTTTCAATTTTAAATTACATCTTTTCCTATCTTACTTATCTTTTCCAAATCACATTTTCTATCATATCTTTTTAAAAGATTTTCAAAAACCCACCCCCCTCCCCTTTAAATCCTCGTTCGGCCTCCCCCCTCTCATCCACAAATTCGAACTTGGCTCTCCCTCTATCCCTCTCCTTTCTTTTTTTTTGCTTGAGGACAAGCAATCCTCTAAGTTTGGTGTGTTTATCCGTGATCACTAAGCCAATACCCACCAAGATCATGGCTCCTAAAGGAAAACAAACCAACTCAAGAGGCAAGAAAGAGAATATTCCAAAACCACTTTGGAATCAAGGGAAGTTCTTAACCAAAGAACATTCAGACCATTACTACAAAATAATGGGTCTAAGGTCAGTGATCCTGGAAGTTAAATTCGATCTGAAAGAAGACGAATATCCGAAGATCCAAGAGCGAATTCGAAACAGGAGCTGGGAAGTCCTAGCTAATCCTGGAACAAAGGTGGGAAGAAACATGGTTCAGGAATTCTACTCTAATCTGTGGTAAACAGACAGGCAGAGAATAGCTGGAACCGCATTCTATGACTATCGAACTCTGGTCAGAGGGAAGATTGTTTACACCCACCCTGACAAAATAAGGGAGATCTTCAAGTTGCCTCAACTGCAAGATGGCCCAGACTCCTTTAATAGGAGAATGATGAGACCAAATCAGAGCTTGGACAAAATTCTAGAGGACATATGCCTCCCTGGAGCCAAATGGACAACCAACACAAAGGGTGTCCCAAACCAACTCAAAAGAGGAGATCTCAAACCAGTCGCCAGAGGCTGGCTGGACTTTATTGGGCGCTCTATACTGCCCACTAGCAACCGCTCTGAAGTCACCATCAAAAGAGCAGTGATGATTCATTGCATTATGCTGGAAAAAGAAGTGGAAGTTTATCAGCTGATTTCTTGTGAGCTTTACAAAATTGCAAACAAGAATTCCATAGGTGCCAAATTGGCTTATCCAAGCTTGATCTCTCTGTTATGCAAAGATGCTGGGGTAAAAATGGAAGTAGATGAGTATATCTCAGTTGAGCAACCAATCACAAAAAAATCAATGGAAGGACAAGTGCAGGACGACCCCATCAAGAGGAGAGCACAGGAGTTCCTCCCGGAAATTCCTCAAATTGAATACTGGGAGCGCCTAGAAGTATCTGTCACCAAGTTGCAAGAAGCTGTGGACCAACTGAAGGAAGAGCAGCAAAATCAAAACAGCATGCTCTGCAAACTGCTTAGGGAACAAGAAGAGCAAGGGCGTGAACTGAAAGAGCTGAAACGCCAGAAGCTATCTCTTGAAGGGCCAAGCACCCCACAGAC
Organism: Arachis hypogaea; assembly: GCF_003086295.3. Lineage (NCBI taxonomy): Eukaryota > Viridiplantae > Streptophyta > Magnoliopsida > Fabales > Fabaceae > Arachis > Arachis hypogaea. The sequence goes on from NC_092048.1 coordinate 114,611,795, forward strand.
TAAAGAGGCATCTACCTCCCAAAGCAAAGGTTGTTAAGTCCTAACTCTGTGATAACCTTTTATCTATTTTAAAAGTACACGAGTCTTAGAATTAGAGTCATTTGTCTTTATATCTTTAATTTCCTTTCTTTTATTACTAATTGTCTGCTTTTTATGCCTATTTTATATTATTTCTATTAAATAATAAATAAAGATTAGAGTCTATGCCTTAAAGTTATGAATGTCCTATGAATCTATCACCCTTCTTAAATGAAAAATGTTTTAATTACAAAAGAACAAGAAGTACATGATTTCGAATTCATCCTTGAAATTAGTTTAATTATTTTGATGTGGTGACAATACTTTTTGTTCTCTGAATGAATGCTTGAACAGTGCATATGTCTTTTGAATTTGTTGTTTATGAATGTTAAAATTGTTGGCTCTTGAAGAATAATGAAAAAGGAGAAATATTATTTGATAATCTGAAAAATCATAAAATTGATTCTTGAAGCAAGAAAAAGCAGTGAATAAACAAAAGCTTGTGAAATAAAAAAGGAGAGAAAGAAAAAGAAAAAGCAAGCAGAAAAAGCCAAAAGCTCTTTAAACCAAAAGGCAAGAGCAAAAAGCCAATAGCCCTTAAAACCAGAAGGCAAGGGTAAAAAGGATCCAAGGCTTTGAGCATTAATGGATAGGAGGGCCTAAAGGAATAAAATTCTGGCCTAAGCGGCTAAACCAAGCTGTCCCTAACCATGTGCTTGTGGCGTGAAGGTGTCAAGTGAAAACTTGAGACTGAGCAGTTAAAATTGAGGTTTAAAGTAAAAACAGAGTGTGCTTAAGAACCCTGGACACCTCTAATTGGGACTTTAGCAAAGCTGAGTCACAATCTAAAAAGGTTCACCCAATTATGTGTCTGTGGCATTTATGTATCCGGTGGTAATACTGGAAAACAAAGTGCTTAGGGCCACGGCCAAGACTCATAAAGTAGCTGTGTTCAAGAATCAACATACTGAACTAGGAGAATCAATAACACTATCTGAATTCTGAGTTCCTATAGATGCCAATCATTCTGAACTTCAAGGGATAAAGTGAGATGCCAAAACTGTTCAGAGGCAAAAAGCTACTAGTCCCGCTCATTTAATTGGAGCTAAGTTTCATTGATATTTTGGAGTTTATAGTATATTCTCTTCTTTTTTATCCTATTCGATTTTCACTTGCTTAGGGACAAGCAACAATTTAAGTTTGGTGTTGTGATGAGCGGATAATTTATACGCTTTTTGGCATTGTTTTTACATAGTTTTTAGTATGATTTGATTAGTTTTTAGTATATTTTTATTAGTTTTTAAGCAAAATTCACATTTCTGGACTTTACTATGAGTTTGTGTATTTTTCTGTGATTTCAGGTATTTTCTGGCTGAAATTGAGGGACCTGAGCAAATTCTGATTCAGAGGTTGAAAAAGGACTGCAGATGCTGTTGGATTCTGACCTCCCTGCACTCGAAATGGATTTTTTGGAGTTACAGAAACTCAAATCACGCGCTCTTAATTGCGTTGGAAATTAGACATCCAGGGCTTTCCAGCAATATATAATAGTCCATACTTTGCTCAAGGATAAATGACGTAAACTGGCGTTCAACACCAGTTCTATGCTGTATTCTGGCGTTAAACGCCAGAAACAGGTTACAAGTTGGAGTTAAACGCCCAAAATAGGTTACAACCTGGCGTTTAACTCCAAAAACAGCCTAGGCACGTGTAAAGCTCAAGTCTCAGCCCCAGCACACACCAAGTAGGCCCTGGAAGTAGATTTCTGAACTATCTATCATAGTTTATTCATTTTCTATAAACCTAGGTTACTAGTTTGGTATTTAAACAACTTTTAGAGATTTATTTTGGACATCATGACATTTTCACGTTTTACATTGTATCTCTACGGCATGAGTCTCTAAACTCCATAATTGGGGGTGAGGAGCTATGTTGTGTCTCGACGAATTAATGCAATTACTTCTGTATTCTATTCAATCACGCTTGTTTCTGTTCTAAGATACTCACTTGTACTTAACCGTGATGAATATGATGATCCATGACACTCATCATCATTCTCAACCTATGAATGCGTGCCTGACCACCACTTCTGTTCTACCTTAGATTGAGTGTGTATCTCTTAGCCTCTTGGTTCATGATCAGAGTCTTCGTGGTATAGGCTAGGATTATTGGCGACCATTCCTGAGATCCAGAAAGTCTAAACCTTGTCTATGGTATTCCGAGTAGGATCTGGGATGGGATGACTGTGACGGGCTTCAAACTCACAAGTGCTGGGCGTAGTGACAAACGCAAAAGGATCAATGGATCTTATTCCAACATGAGTGAGAACCGACAGATGATTAGCCGTGCGGTGACAGCGCATTTGGACCATTTTCACTGAGAGGACGGATGGTAGCCATTGACAACGGTGATCCACCAACATACAGTTTGCCATGGAAGGAGCCTTGCGTGCATGAAGAAGAAGACAGTAGGAAAGCAGAGATTCAGAAGACAGAGCATCTCCAAAACCTCAATCTGTTCTCCATTACAGCATAACAAGTAACCTTTATTTCATGTTATTTAGTTTTCATAAACAAAAGTAATTTTTATTATTAATATCCTGACTAAGATTTACAAGATAACCATAGATTGCTTCAAGCCAACAATCTCCGTGGGATCGACTCTTACTTACGTAAGGTATTACTTGGATGACCCAGTGCACTTGCTGGTTAGTTGTGCGGAGTTGTGAAAAGTGTGAATCACGATTTCGTGCACCAAATAGCAGTTATTATAGATTGGTAGGTTACAGTATCTGGTCGAGCGTTTTACTTCCGAGTTGTGCTGTTGTGGTAAGTTAAAATCTGTTGGGCCGAATTATAACGCATAATGCCGAGTTATGACTTTTGATTTGTAACAGCCATATTATAGCCCCCAAGCTTGACCTAGAAATATATTTTAATGAAGCAGGTTGAGCTTTTGATGAGCCATAACTAGGTTAGTGAGATATCCATGGAGTCCTCAAGTCAAGATACTTTATTAATTAATAAAAATATTAGTAATATAGGTAGGAGAGAGAAAATTTAAATGTTAATTAAAGAACGTGCGCATTCCCAATGCTCTCTGCTCCTTTTGATGTAACTGATAGGACGGTTTGGGTGGATTCCAAGAAGTTTTGTGATGTTTAATTAAAAGCTTTGGAATCCAAATGGTTGTGTTGGTTATCATTATTTTCGCTGGTTATCAAAAAGTTTTGGAAGAAAAATGAGTAAGAGAGGTACGTGTACTTTATTTCTCTGTTGTCTGTAATTTCTATTCTTCTTCTTTTCTTGAGTCGTTTCGATGGGTATTGAGAAGGAGAAAAAGGAGAAGATTGATTGGTCGTATGATTGGTTGAATGAAGATGTCTGGAAGCGTACTTCGTTGTTTATGGATGAAGAAGCAATCAAAGAAATAGATGTCAATAAGATTGTGAGACATGGTTCTAGGGTTCGATTAGAGTTACTTCCATGTTCTGTTAGTGACTGTGTCTTTCATAAGGGGGAATGTTTTGAGTTATTCTACACGTATAGTTGTGTTCTGGAAGAGTTATGATAAACCACTATTTTATGGTTTATCTTGTGCTCAATTGAGTGGATTTTATCAATCTTTCATACACTTATTCATATGATTTGCATGAGTTTACATTTTCCTTCCTGATTTTATGCTATGATTGAAAACATGCTTCTTTGATCTTATATTTGCTAATTATTAATCTTCTCTTATTACCATTCGATGCTTTGATATGTGCGTTAAGTGTTTTCAGAGATTACAGGGCAGGAATGGCTTGGAGGATGGAAAGAAAGCATGCAAAAATAGAAGGAATACAAGAAGTGAAGAAATTGCTAAGCTGCCCAGCCTGATCTCTTCGCACTCAAATGGTCATAACTTGAGCTACAGAGGTCCAAACAATGCGGTTTCAATTGCGTTGGAAAGCTAACGTCTGGGGCTTCGATTTGATATATAATATGTCATAGTTTCTCTGATGCTAGGTGATGCGAATGCGTGCTCCACGCGGACGCGTTGCAGTGACAAAAATCAGTGTGGCAGATTTCTTCTCCAACAATTTCTGGGCTGTTTTCGACCCAGTTTACGGCCCAAAAAATACATATTAGAGGCTATAAAGTGGGGGAATCCATTCATTCATAATAGGATTTAGGATTTAGGATTTACGATTAGGATTCCTCTTAAAGGAATTAGGATTTCAACTTTACTATTTCAACTTACAATTTCTTCTGAGTTCCAGGTTCAATGTTTCTTTTATTTATTTTTCCAATTTAATTTATGAATTCTTCCATGTTAGATTTGAATATTCTATTTAATATAATTTGAGGTATTTCAGATTTATTATTCTTATTTAACTTTTTATATTTTTGGCTTTAATTGATTAACTGGAGGCTCTTGAGTTATCAAACTTATCGTGATTGTTAATTGTTATTTTTGCTAATTGAATTGAATTCCACTAACTCTAGTCTTTCCTTAGGAGTTGGCTAGGACTTGGGGATCTAACTAATTAGTCCACTTGACTTTCCCTTGCTTTCGTAAAGGTTAACTAAGTGGGATTAAACTCAATTCTCATAAGGATAACTAGGATAGGACTTCTAAATTTTCATACCTTGCCAAGAGTTTATTTTATAGTTATTTATTTATTTTACTTATCATTTAAATTACTTGTTCCTTACTTTCAAACCCCCCAATTTACAAACTCATAACCAATAATAAGAACATACCCCCTGCAATTCCTTGAGAAGACGACCCAAGGTTTAAATACTCAGTTATCAATTTTATTGGGTTTGCTTAAGTGACAAACAAAACTTTTGTAAGAAAGGAATTCTTGTCGGTCTAGAAGCTATACTTACAACGGGAACTTATTTGTGGAAATTCTAGATCGCGCGAGAGTTTCGTTCTTCAAGTTAAGAGTGAAGTTTCCCTTCACATATTTTCAATGCCAGGTTTTGAAGCAGCTGAATTGTGTTCTGTCACAACTTCACCCCAATGGTTGGGCTTTTTTGCAAAGTTTTGAGGTTTTAATGGAGTTTCTGGAGGAGTCTCCTTCTCTGGAGTTATTTTTCTCTTTGTTTCAAGCCAAAGGTGTCTGGAAAGGTGGCTGGGTGAACTTGAATAGTTCCCCGAGGTTTGCTATCTTTAAACTGTATAAGCCCTCATTTAAGGATTTCAAGGAAATATTTTTGAGAGTTAGGAATGCTGAGGGTGATTTCTTATTTTATTTGGATGAACATTTGGGGGAAATTTTCCCTTGTGGTGGTGCTCCGAACCTTAGAATATTCTAGGGCCTGAAACCATTAGTCCGAGAAATGAGTGTATCATTAAATATTTAGTGGAGTTTGTTGATCGGTAAGAGTTGATTTCTGTTTTTAATTTGCTTCAATGGGATGAAAATAGGCAAGCTGTTGTAGATTATTTAGGTAAGTGTTGAAATATAGCTTTGTAGGTTTCGATTTAGTATGTTGCTTAACTGTTTGCTTTGTTTCAGGAAAAAAATATCCTGGGGTATCTGCTGCTACCTTAAGAGCTCATATAAAAAGTAAGAATCTTGACAAGGAAGGTTCGACCTCAAAGCCAGATAAGGCTGCTGGTGTTGGTGAGGTTAATCAACCTCGGACGAAAAGGAAGAAGGTCATACGAAAGAAAAGGAAATCTGATGTTGTGGACCTATCTAAGGACTCTGACGAAGATAGGCGAGAAGTTTCTATTGAGGAAATACATGCATTTATGGATAATCAAAACAAATTGCATGATACTGCCGACCATAGTGATGGGTTGTTTATTTGGGGGAAAGACTTTTCCTATATGGTCATTGCTGACGAGGTTTGCTAATCTTCGGCAGATGTTTCTTTGGTGAATGAGGTGGGAGATATCGCTATTGGCCAATATATGCAAGTATGGTTGTGTGAGATTTGCGTTGGTTTTTTTTTTTTTTTGCTGATTGTTCTACTTGTTTTTGAAAGGTTCTTGGCTTGCGATTGGCTAAATTAGGTCCCAGCCAAGAGAATAAACATAAGAAGCTTATAGGTCAAAGAGAGGATCCGAGTTTATTAAAATAGGAATTGGCTTTGAAAAAGAATACAATAGCTGATTTGGAGTCTAAAATATCTGTAAAGGAAAAGGAATTGGAGCTGGTGAAAGAGAATTATGCAAAGGAGGTTGAAGATCTGAAGAAGAAAGAGGCTGGCCTTTCTAATATGAGCGCTCAAGTAATTGAAGTGACTGCAAAGTTGAAGGAGATGAAGAAAAATAAAGAGACTGAAATATTGGATTCGTTCATTGAGGGTTTTGAACGTACTTTGCTGCAGGCGAAGTTCATGGTTCCTGAGTTCGATTTTTCTCAAATGGATCCAGGAAAGATCGTCCAAGATGGAGCTATGGTGGACGATGATGGTGCAGCTGAAGAGAAAGATGAGAATGCGAAGTAATTCGTTTTGATGAAAAATTTATTTTGTGTAATTTGACTTTGATACTTGTTGGTTATTTTTTGTGCTCACTATGGAGCATTTGGACTTGTATGTTGTTTTGGTATGTGAACCAAATGTGTTTGTTATGTAATGCGACTTGTTGCATGATTTGCCTTAGATTGTTATTGTTTTTGGTGTAGAAATTTGTATTGTTTGCCTCATATAAGTAGAAATACGCTTAGGGTATTAGTATTGTTTGACCTTTAGTCAATGGTTTGATTGATCGTTACATCTTAGAGAGATAGTATTTGGTTTTTGAGATTGAAGAGCGTGGATCAGAATTGTGGTTTGTTAGATATAGCTCGGAGATCCGATTTGTCGCGTTTGTGAATCATAAGTCAGCAATTTAGAATGTTAGCTTTGGCAAATATGTAACAAGACAGAACAAAATGACAATATGGAATTATATATTGATTGACCTTTGGTTACAAAGGCGTAGGTAGGCATGCCTCGTTAAAATCTCTCCAAGCAAAACCCATTTTAGGAAAAATCTTGGTAGTAGGAAAAAAAGTACAAGCCTGTCCCTGACTTTAACTATAGTATTGTTTTAAAGAAGAAATATTCCAAATGTTAGGGATAGTTGTACCATTTAAAGATTGTAGCCGATATGCCCCATTTCCGAGGACTTCAATAATTCGGAATGGGCCTTTCCAATTTACGGCGAGCTTTCCATGTGATGATGGTCATCAGGCCTGTTCTGTTTTGCGAAAAACCAAGTCATTTGCTTAAAATGATCGGGGGTTCACCCTTTGGTTGTGTCTATGGGAAATTATTTGTTGCATTGCTCGTAGCCGGAGGGTTGCAATATCTCGAACTTCTTCGATGGAATCGAGGTCCAGGCGCCGAGCTTCATCATGGTCATCTATTTGAGTTCTGATAGAGGAATGAGATATTTCTAAAGGTATCATAGCCTCAGAGCCATACACAGCCGGAAAGGCGTCTCCTTTGTTGTTGAATGGATAGTGGTATTGTATTCCCATATAACTTTTGGTACTAATTTGGCCCAGAGACCTTTTGCGTTGTCAAGTTTCTTTCTTAATGCGTGTAAGATGACCTTGTTGGTGGCTTCTGCTAAGCCGTTTGTTTATGGATGTTCTACGGATGAGAAATGTTGTTTGACCTTCAGATTATGCAAAAAAGAGGTGAACTTTTGACCGGCAAATCGGCAACCATTATCAGTAATAATGTGTCGAGGTATGCCGAATCTGCAGATAATATTCTTCCATACGAAGGAGATCATTTGTTCTGATGTTATTTTGGCTAGGGGTTGCGCCTCTATTCATTTTGAAAAGTAATCAATTGCAACTATTAAAAATTTTACCTGTCCCTTTGCTAAGGAGAAATGGCCGAGGATATTGAGCCCCTATTGATTGAAAGGCCAACCTATCTCAGAGCTGTGAAGGGCCTCGGCCGGAAGGTGTGTGATGGGGCTGTGCTTCTGGCAATTGTCACAATGTTTCACTTTGTTGTTGCAATCTTGTTGCAATGTTATCCAAAAGAAGCCAGCACGTAGTATATTGGATGACAAACTTCAAACTCCAATGTGAGTGCCGCATATGCCTTCATGTGCCTTGGCAAGTGCAAGTTGGGCCTCTAATCTAGAAAGACATTTAAGCAGGGGACGAGAAAAACCTCGTCTATATTGAGAGTTGTTATATATGGTAGAAAAAGATACCTGTCGGTGAAATCGTCGAATATTGTCAATGTTGTCTGGAATGATTCTAGTTTTGAAATATTCTATATATGGTGTACGCCAATCTTCATCCTGTATAACACTTAGAATTTCAGTTAGTTTTATGCTCGGTTCATGTAGCACAGATTGATATAGTGTAGAAGTTGGTGTTTACGTACTGGCAAGCTTAGATAAGATATCAGCTCGGCTATTGTGCTCACGAGGTATATGAAGAATTTCAAATTTTAAAAAATTAAAAATAATCTTTTTGACAATATCTATATATTTTGCCAATAAGAGGTCTTTCACTTGATGCAGACAAGTAAGGATATCAATTTTTGGCCTCACAATGGTATTTATTTTAAATATTTGCAAAAGGATAATAGTTTATCCTAATAAATTTTAAATTAAATAATCTAATTAAACATATTTGTACAAATATAAAAATTTAATTTGATAGGTTTAAATGTTATTTGTCAATCAATATAAATTATAAGTTGGCTTAATTATCCATGCTAAGTTATAACGTCACCTTAATTATCATTTGTTTTAATTAGTTTATAACTGATGATGTTATTAATCATGAGGTAAGCATCAAAGTAGTCCCTGAAGTTACCCTCGAGGCTCAAAGTAATCCCTGAACTTAAAAATTTGTCGAAATCGTCCCTGAAGTTGATCTCCGGTACTCATAGTGATCCTTCCGGTGAATTTCGTCCAGCTGGCGCAACTGGAAAGCTGACCTGGCATCGTTGGTGACACGTTAGCAGCGCAACGGCTAGCTGACATGGCTTAGTAAACATTTTGGACTCAATTTGGTCCCTAATTTTAGGTTAAAAACCCTAACCCCAATTGACTCTCTTCTCTTTTCTTCTCTATCGCACAAATAACCAGCCACTGCATTAATATGGTAAGCATGTGCTTCTGTATTATTGTTGCCATTTTTAGGCATGTAAGTTAAGCTTTTATTTGTGCCACCATATGCAATCTTTTGGGGTGACTAATACCTTCTGTTCTAGTTATCTCTTTTAGAGCCCCCCCTGTTTTTACTGTTTTGGTTTTTGTGCCTCTCCAGATTATTACTTTTGATAACTATGGTGTCTCAGGTCATTGTAATCATCGAGATGTGCATTATGGAGTAAGGCAAGTTGAGATATTATGATACTACTATTGATCAATATTGAACTACTATTACTTTAAATTTTGTAGATATGCATGATGCTGATTGTTTATTTTTAATTTTTATACTTTGGCACCACTTTTTTGGTTTTTTTTATTACTTGAGTTTGTCAAATGTCAACAGTGCTCAACATCGCAGATTTGCTTTTCTTAGTTTACAGAAATTGGTATTGAAGTGATACAATGAATGTTTCTTACAACTGATATATTATAAATTAGCAAATGGCCATGATCATCCTTTATATTCTTTAATCTTTATATATCAATCCTGAATCACCCATAGCTTAATAACTGTAAATGTTCTGTAGTTTTATTTGCTGACTCTCTTTTGAAAATGTTTATTGCAACATCTTATGTTCCTAATGTAGAAAAATATAGACTCTACTGAGGCTAAAATTCAAATGCAAAGAAAGGGAATGTACTAAACATTTAAACATATTACAAAGTGGTTCATTTTCTACAAAACCGAACCACATTCTTATCACTAGCTTCAAAAAACTTGGCCTTAACTTTGTTTAGTGATGCAGCAATATCTGTCATGTTCATTCGTTTTTCAGGTAAATCCTCACAACAATTCAAGGCCGGTTTCAAGATAGATGATGTAGATGCTATTATGTCATCAACATGGTGGTGACCTTCATCTTGTAAAAAGTTGGAATCCACAACTCGATCAATTGCTCGTGACAATGATTCACTAATCCAACCTTTCATGCTTAATCCTGCAACAAACAAGTCATCTATTGGCTTCTTTCTTGTGAATGTTTCCATCAGCATTATCCCCAAACTGTATACATCTCCCTTTGTAGAGATAATCCATTTGGATCCAAACTCTGCAACTCAAATTACCCTCGTTATTTTAAATAAAATATTTGTTTATAAAACAAGTATATGTGACAACAAGCCACTAAAATTGGAAACAAAATATTTAGATACCACCGCCGCAACAGAAAGTGAATTTCTGAACTAATGAAAATTACTACAGAAAAAGTTAAAGAAGCATTATAGTTCAACTTTGATTACAAATTATTACTAAAAGGTCAGTGAATGATTTATGATCTTCAATTGTATATGCATACTAATCAAGCATATGGTTATAATCAAATGACCAAAGTTAAAAGGGAAATTATAATCTGGTGTAGCATAACTTACCCGGTGCAATGTAGCCAACTGTAGCCATGGTCTTGGTATATTCTTTGGATTGTCCCTCGCCAAGCAATTTGGCAATGCCAAAGTCACTGACATGGCCAACCATGTCTTCATCCAATAAGACATTACAAGGTTTGACATCACAATGAACCACTATAGGTGAAGATCCATGATGCAGATACTCTAATGCAGATGCCACATTTATCATTATATTTAGCCTTTGCAAGAAGTCCAAACAATGGTTATGAGAATACAACCATCTCTCAAGGCTCCCATTAGGCATGAACTCCATCACTAAAAGCTTGTAATCTATACTTGAACAACAACCTATGATCTTCATGAGATTTCGATGGCGCAGATTGCGCATTGCTTCGCATTCTACACTGAAGCTCTTTGATCCTAATTCCAAGTCCAAGTTAAACACTTTGACAGCAACCACCATCCCATTTGAAAGTAAACCTTTGAACACAGAGCCAAAACTGCCCCTACCAAGCAAATTACTCTCATCAAATCCATTAGTTGCCTGTGATAGTTCATAGTACGAAATCATTCTGGCTGCTGGTAATGCTGATAATGTTCCTTCATTAGTATCACCACCATTCTTTCTTCAACGCCTGACGAGAAAAAACACACAGAAAACAACCAGAATGATTGAAACCATTATAGGCAATATGCATTTGATGAAGAATATGTTTGCATTTGACCTTTCTTCTTTACTTTACTGCATGCTGGGACTTGTAATCTGGCATTTCCACAAAGTGCTTTATTAAACATGAAAGATTGAGCAGTGAAATTTTTGAAAGGTCCACCACTTGGAATCTCTCCTTCCAAACTATTATGAGAAAGATTGATGAATTCAAGATAATGAAGTGACTCCAGTGATCTTGGAATCAAGCCAAACAAGTTGTTTTGAGATAAGTCCAAATCTGTCAAACTTATCAAACTGCCAAGTGAATCAGGAATACCCCCTACCAATTTATTTTGTGATAAGTTGAGAATTTGCAAATTTTGCAATCCAGAAATGGCCCCAGGAATGCTTCCTGAGATCATATTCTTTGATAGATCCAAGAAAGTCACAGCCTTTAAGTTCCCAATTTCAATTGGAAGAGACAGAATTAAAGCATTGTCAGACAAGTTCACCTCAAGAATGTCTATGAGGCTCCAAAGAGAAGAAGGCACCTTACTGAGTTTGTTAGAGTTCAAGTAAAATTTTCTTAGGGAAGTAAGATTACCAAAGCAAGTTGGAACCTCTCCAGAAATTAGCTTGTTCTCAGTTATGTACAACTCACTCAGCTGCTTGATTTTGCAGATTTCGCTGATGATGGCTCCCTGCAGACGATTGTTGCCAAGACTCAAATATTGAAGAGAGTGCGATGGAGAAGAAAGGAGAGGAGAGTCAATTGGGGGTTAGGTTTTTAACCTAAAATTAGGGACCAAATTGAGTCCAAAATGTTTACTGCGCCACGTCAGCTAGCCGTTGCGCTGCTAACGTGTCACCAACGACACCAGGTCAGCTTTCCGGTTGCCAGCTGGACGAAATTCACCGGAAGGACCACTATGAGTACCGGAGATCAACTTCAGGGACGATCTCGACAAATTTTTAAGTTCAGGGATTACTTTGAGCCTCGAGGGTAACTTTAGGGACTACTTTGATGCTTACCTCTATTAATCATTGTTATCGATTTAATGATCAAACAGATCAAAATATTAATATTCATCCATTTAATATTTATATAAAACTTTTACTTCTCAACAAAGGAGATTCATAAACTTATTATAAAAAAATTAATATCATATTTTATGTTTCTATAATTTTATTTTAATATTTTATATTGATAAATTTTTATACTTCTTAAATATTTATTAATTTGAGTATTGAAATGTCTTTCACAGCTATACTCCTATTTATTCCAAGTTCAACTCCGACCACAATATTAGAGCTTCTCACAAAGAATTTTTCAATCTAGTTATAGTTCAGAGTCATCATATAATATTATCATTTTAGCGATCCGCTCTAGGAAAAAAAATTCAAATAATAAATCTACGAGCTGAGCTATATATATGTTGGAGAAACATTATCAATACCAGAACAAAATAGGAATTTGATTGAAAATATTTGTATAACATTAACTCTAGATTACAAACTTTTGTCACTTCTAAGTTCTAACGTATATTTGTCAATATCAAAGTTAAAAATATCACATAATTATAAATTTTAATTTTAACCATTCACTCACAATGTCCAATATTCACAGTTTTGCTCCATATGTTTTTGTACGCTTTTTCGTCTAGATACATCATATCCATTTAAGAATTTGATAGTTTCATATTCTAATTAAGCACTGCTGTTTCTTTAGTCAAATGGATTATATGGTTATATCAGTTTTATTGACTTGTGTTATAAATAAAGATATAGATTAATAATATCATAAAAAAATATTTTATACAAATTATTAAAAAATGATATTTTATATTTTTAATATATTAAAAATATTAAATTTTTTTTATTATTATATTTTTAAAATATATTTTTAAAATACAACTTAACTGATTCGTTATTATATTCTATTTGTTTGATAGTTTGATCATTATGTATGTTTTCAGACGCTTTGTCATCCAGATACATTATAGGAATTTTATCTTTTCATCACAACATAGGAAAAGGTTTGATAGACACTTCTTTGTTAGTTTTATTTGATTACTCTAACATAACTAATACATAAATTATGTGCAGTTGGCTTCGAACGTATCCTGCGAGACTCTTGTAGCAGTTTACGTTTATTTGTAAATTGTGGGTTTCTGTCGCAGTTTACATAGTTTATGAAAAAAATATATTTTGGTATTTATTTTGTAAAATGTGTATTCTGGTAAAATTAGAAATCAAATTATTTATTTTGATAAATTGCCCTCTTTTTTATTTTTTCATAATATTACATTTTTTTCTTTTTTAATAGTATTAATTTTAATATTATTTTTAGGTCTTAATATATAAATTTTTTTTACATAAAATAATAAAAATAATTAAATTATTAAAAAGTTATTTTGTCATTTTATATTTTAAAATTTTATATTTTTAATAGTAAAATTTTTTATTTAAATAATTTTATTAAATTATTATTAATTATATACTTAAACATTTAATTTTTTGAGTCTTACTAAATAAATATAGTAGTTATTTTAAAATTTAAATTTTTTAGACTTTTTATTTGTAATTTTTGAGTGTGATCTAAAAGATTAAAATTTTAAAATAATTATTATATTTATTTAGTAAAATTCAAAAGATTAAAATATTAGTATATAATTAATAATAATTTGATAAAATTATTTATATAAAAAAATTTACTAGGAAAATTTAGAATTCAAAAATGTGAAATCTAAAAATATAAATGAGAAATAACTTTGACATAATTTGATTATTATTATTATTATTATTATTATTATTTTGAAAACATTTATTTATTAAGGTGTAAATAAAAAATGAGATTAAAATTAGTAGGATTAAAAAAATATTAAAAATTTAATATTATAAATAAAAAATAAGAGAGATTTATATAAAGATTAATTTAATGATTTTTAAAATTTTAGGAATGAAAATGAGTTATATATTTACTTTCAGGGATTAATTTAACTTTAAGTAAATTTATGATGTGTCAGAGGACACTTAACACATGTAACATATTACGTATTACTAACTTAATATATTGATCAATCATTTTGTGACACGTGGTATTAACTTACTACGTTATCATTTAACTAATAGAATAATTAATTTTACTTTTGTTTTATTTTTTAAAAACTAATATAATTAATTTAATTTTTTAAAAATTAATTTAAACAATAAGTGATCCGAATTTAAATATTATACCTTATTTATTGATAACACAAAGATGTTGCCCATGATAGTATGCACGCGTTAGAAATTGGATTTTTTTTTTCGAAATAAATAAAAAATATTATTTTCTAAAACAAATTATTTCAATTTTAAATATTACAATATGTTTTTTTTTATTTTAGGCAAGTTCGTCACACTCCCGCCTAGCTCCATTATTTTCAGAATTTTTCGCACTTCTGGCGAACTTCACCTTGGCTTCGGCAAATAAAAGCATGGCTGGTAGAGAAGCGAGCTCAATACCATTATTTCATTCTTCTCTTTAGTTCTCATCTTGACATTTTTTCTCTACAATGTCAATTATTCCGTTGTTATCCATTCATTATGATGGTAAAAATAGTGTATGACGAAGAAGGTTCTATCGTTTTTAAATCCGGATAACTAATAATTACGTACATGACACCAAAAGTCAGCAGTCTAACAGCATTGAAAAATTTAATATTGCATTCCGTTGGACAGCAACACACGAAAAGAGTGAAAAAAATTTACTACAAATATCTGACCGAAGTATATGACAATTTGTTTTATAAAAGGTATATTATAGTTGTCTTTGTTATGTTGTTGTTCTGTTTATTAGATCACGGTTCTGAGAAATTTTTCTGTTATTTTGAATTGCGTATCGGTTACGTGACGACGAAGACGTACGTCTTATAAGATCGTGGCACAACCGATGGCAAATGTTCATCTGTTAGAATTATTCGTGTTTTTAGTTGAGTTGGGTGGACGAGGATCTTTGTTCATACGGTTGATAATAGTCCGTTAAGTGGAGCTGTTAGAAGAAATATTAGAAGAACGATGATTGATCTAAATATGCTAGCTGAAGGTAGTCAAAAGGGGTCAAACATTAAACTTCCTAATGCTGACATGATGCAAGATAACGTTGAAAGTGATGAGGGTTCCGCTACCAGAGATCCAATAATGGATCTCTATGAAGTTAACCCCGATGACGGAGACGATGTTGATGATGAACCAATGAAAATTCCTGACGATGGTGACAAGGAAGAAGAGATACGGTGATACACAAATCTCTCTGACATAGCCTGCCATTTTTTGACCATATGACTGGCCGGATCACTGCTCCAAGTTGAATCTTGATACAATAACTTTGTATTGGTCATTTACCCATCGAGGCCCTGAAAAAGATCCAACCAATAAGTTCGAGGTCGGACAATAGTTTGAAAACAAGGAGGAAGTCATGTTGGTAATTAAGAGGTACAACATCAGGAGAGCTGTAGAGTATAAAATACTGGAGTGACCAGTTAAAGTATGATGTGCAGTGTGTTCGGTTCGGGCTCAGTTGCTCTTGAAACATACGCATAGCATATTGCCGAAAGTAAAAAAAATGGGAGGTTAGGAGATACAATGGTTCTCATACTTTCATACAAACATCCATGGGCCAAGACCATCGTAGGTTGGATTCGAATGTGATTGCTCAGCACATATTCACCATGGTCAAAGCAGATCCAACAATCAGCATAAAGGTTCTGCAGGGTGGTGTGGAGAATCACTTCGATTACAAGGCGTCGTACAGAAAGGTTTGGCTTGCAAAACAGAGATTCATTGTTAGAATATATGGCGATTGGAATGAATTACACAACGAGCTTCCTCGTTGGTTATTTGCTATGCAGATGTACTTACCTGGTAAGATGCAATACATTGTGCTTAGTTATGTATAAAGTTTCCATCTACATATGCTAACTGTTGATGGGCATTTAGGTACTTGGGTGCAACTTGTGACACAGCCTTGGCCTGGTGCAGTCAACACTGCCATGTTTCATCGAGTATTTTGGACGTTTTCACTATGTGTTGAGACTTTCAAGCATTGCAAGTCACTTATTTCTATTGATGGCACCTACTTATATGATAAACACGGAGGCACGTTACTCATGGCTATTGCTCAAGATGGAAATGCAAACATATTGCCTATTGTATTGTCGTTGTTGAGGATGAGACAAAGGAGGCTTGGTTGTTTTTTCTTTCATATTTACGGCAGCATGTGACACCACAACCCGACGTCTTAGTGATTCAAACAGGCACAAATAAATTGATGCTGCGTTGAACGCCGATAGAAGTTTATGGAAACCACTACATGCCTTCCAGGAATTTTGTACTACACATTGTTGCCAACTTCATGAGTCACTTCAAAAATAAGGACTTGAAGAAGGTTCTGGTTAACGCAACATATTCGAAGTCTCGGAGTGCATTAACGCTGTCATGAAGGGTTTTCGTAATTTTCCCATCACTGCTCCTGTTAAGTCAAGTTATTTCCGTTTGGGTGAACTTTTTGCTAGGAAGGGTTCAGAGGCCCTTGCTCAGCTTCAAGTCGGCGCTGAATTCTCACAGACGTTGATGAAGGAAATAGAGTTCAACTCAAAGCATGTCAATACTATGAATGTTTATTAGTTTAATCGGTCAAGAACTACATTCACGGTTGAAGAGTTAGCAGCAGTGCCCGAGTCTAGGGAACGGAATTACCAAGTGCTACTTCATAAGGGTAAGTGTGATTGCGGGTATTTTCAGGCTCTTCATGTTTCTTGCCGTCACGTTCTTGCAGTTTGCTCTCATGCATAACTTGATTGGAAGCGGTATGTACATCCCATGTATCGCATGGAGTCAGTCTTTAATGTTTACAGATTAGAGTTTCGACCAATTGGTCACGAGGATGACTGGCCATCCTATGATGGGGCCCGTAGTCGGCCCAATCCTAGGATGATGAGTGTAAAGAGAGGTCGCCCCGTCAACTCCAGGATTTGTAACAACATAGATGGTGTTGAACATAGCAGGGAGAAGTGATGCGGATTGTGTCATCAAGTGGGTCACACGTGTAGGACTTGTACGTCTCTTGATGGGGTGGGGCATCGTCTAGTCGACATTAGTTATAAGTGTCATTTTAGGGTGGATAACTCTTGTATTGTAACCATCGTTCAGTTGATTTTGATAAAGAGTTGTATCATGTAATTCGCTATGTCTGACTAGTTGAAAATGGAATACATGATTGAACTTTAAAACATAACTATAAAGGATGATATGCATAATAAAATTATAATAACGATAACAACTATAAAAAATGATGATACATGATAATACATGATATGCATAATGATGATAAAGCATTGTACCATGTACATTAGACATTAAAATGCGTAAAATTCTAAACTATCCTATTAGCCACGACCTCGCCTACCACCATGTGGACTAGGATGTCGTCCATGAGGCCTCGCATCGAGACATCCACCTATGCCACATTAAGAAGGCCTGACATCGCGCTGTCCTCGCCCAAGAGGCGGATCTGGATCAGGTACTAGAGTGCTCATCTGGTCCCTGAGAGTCACGTAATCTGTAGTGGATGATGACCCACTCGATGGATCGTCCATGTGTCGTGGCTGGTATGCAGACTATGGAGGGATAGTGTGCTTCTGCAAAAAAAGGCTGGGTCTGTTGTGGCCTTGCCGAAACATCCGGCAACCC
This sequence comes from Arachis hypogaea, assembly GCF_003086295.3. NCBI lineage: Eukaryota > Viridiplantae > Streptophyta > Magnoliopsida > Fabales > Fabaceae > Arachis > Arachis hypogaea. Next base: position 114,629,652 of record NC_092048.1, read on the forward strand.
GCCATCACCTCCCTGGATCATATGAGTCATCCAATCAGGCATAGCCAGTGTCACATTCACCATGTCTTGCGTATCCAAAATGGGCTGATAGTTAGTCTCATTCACGAAGTCTGATGGGCTAAATGGCAGGTCGAACTAAACATCAAGGTGCGCACTGGGCCCGACTCTTCGTGCATGCCCCTGGTGACTGGGCTCAGCATCCGAAGGATGTGACCCAGGAGGTCTAAGGGTCAAATAGTCTCCGGGGAAAGGTCCTAAAATATCCCCGACCGGCATCCAATATCCTCTGCCTCATGGCGGGCTAATCGAATCTCTGTCACGGGCAACTTTCGGATCCCCCTGCCTCCCTCTCCCTCCACCACATCTCCCTCTACCTCTACCTCTCCACTTCCCCCTACCTCTCCCTCCCCCAGGATGAGGTCGCACCTCTGGAAGCTTACCATCGTCTGGCTGATACAGCTCTGGAGCCTCGGGATGGTGAATCGGTAGATCATATAGCACAATCCCGCCCGCTACCAAGTGTTGGTCACCTTGACCAAATAAATCTATGTGGGCCCACTGAAGGTACCATGTCATATATGACCGTGATGAACACAAGTCAATATGATGGTATATGTGGAGCCGATGGTATGCACGAACATCCCACATCTCATGCCAGCCACCCAGAAAATGCGGGAATCACTCGCCTCGCCCGAACCTCCCATCGTGACAATGCATCTCGTCGATATTCAGTGGCCTGATCGGAATATGCTGTAAGCCATCAAAATAATGCACAACCCAGTCAACCTGATGCCACTTGACGATAGCGAAGCAAAGGAGCGAACATACAGCCGCCGCTGAGGCTTTAGCCTCAGCTATCCCCGGTGGAACTACACTCTACAGCTGTAGGTCAGCGTACAACGTCCAGTCAACCTGTTCACAAAATGCAAGACACATCATATAAAAGTTTCAAAGTTAATTAATATAAAATTATAATTCTTAAATCTTTGTCACTTACGTAAAGGATGCCAATCCCATTCAGCATACGTTTGTAATGTCTAAGCTTGTTCTCGCCTCTGACATTATATGGATGGTACTCAACTCACTTAATATACCGCGAATGATTATACATCACAAATCTATTTCATTAACTCACGAAGAAAAGTGTAAAAACGAATTATACCTCTCAACTAGCAGAAATCGACGAGTCTCAAATCCATCCGGGCGTAGCAGTGAAACACGGTGATAGGCCCAGGAGAGTAGCAAACTGACGCAACCACCCAAGTGGTGCTGACAATGCTCCGTGTCACGACACATCTGGTGGTACAACCATGCCAATACAGCCGATCCCATGATAACCTGCCACATCTGTTAAGGTCCTCTAGCAAGGACATCCACCTGATGTGTAAATAAGAGTGATAGAAGTGTACCACTCGATCAAGTTTGCCTACTATGTGCTCAGCCTGATCCAGTCTATACAAGATATGCTCATACCCCAACAATTGTTGCTCCATTACTACACTCTAATAAAATTAAATAAACTGAATTTAGTTTCTTTCACATTAACTAAATTTTTATCAGACATATTCAAACTAATTGTCTATTTTACATCTTAATCAGTTTATAAATTTACTAATTAACATGTACTACAACTAACTGCATTATCACAACTAACTATATAAACATACTAATTATCAATTAACTGATAATTTAATCAAACTAACTACTCATACATATTCTAATCTAACTATTATATTCAACTAATTTACATCTAAATCACAATTTAAATTAACCATTCTGATTAAACTAACAAATAATTAGTTAATAAGTTACTTTAACTATAAAAAAATATGTTATAAACAATAATTCAAATTAAAAACCAATAACAAAAGAAGAGCATACTAACCTGAAATTGACGATAGAGTAGATAAAAAACTTTACAAGCGTTGGAAGATAAAAGATCTGACAGAAAAGATAATAAAAAAATGATAAATGAAGATGGAAGAAAAGAGATTTGAGAGATGAAAAAATTCTGAAAACGACAAAATGAAAGTCCCACGGGTTTATATAGTGTGGCAAACTCAGAGTAGAGTTCGCCGAAAATGCAGGGAACTTCATATAATTTATGAAGTTCGTCGGAGAGTTTGGTGAACTCTATAAAAATAATGAAGTTCGTCGGAGTGCGACAAACTTGCCTAAAACTGAAAAAAAAATCGTAGTATTTAAAATTAGAATAATTTGTTTTAGGAAATAATATTTTTTTATTTATTTCGAAAAGAAATCCTTAAAAATTAGTGACAGGTAACTTCGAATGGAGATGGGAATAAGAGACAAACACAGTGAGAATCAACACGATGAATCATTGAAAGATGATTGACTAGATGAGAGCTGCTTTATAATTTATTAATATTATTATTTATTGCCTCATCAATTTATAAGACTGATGGCCGATACAACACACAACAATTTTATAATATTGTTTTTGTTTCAAGCTAATGTAAGAAACTGCGAGTCAAAATACTGGACCTTTTAGAAATTACACCGTGCATCATATAACTCCAAATCAATATTACAACAGATAATTGTGTTGCGTCAGATTGTTATTAATCTAGTCATTACTTTAGAGATAGAGAAGACTTTTTAATTTTTTTGGCGTTGAAGATTTGTTTACATGCGTATAGATACATATTAGTCTTTCCACCCTAATAATATATATTACGAAATTATAAGCTTTTAAAAATAAATTGTATTTTAATATTTACTTTCTATTATGAACTCTAACAAATTAACAATCCAATATTTTTGTAATAAATATTAAAATTTTTATCAAATGAGAGAAAAAAAGAAATATTGAATAGATGTCTTTCAATTAAAATACTAAAAAATATCTGAATAAATAATTTGAAAAAAGCGATATTTTAGTAATAAATTATAAAAATTATATCATATTAGTTCAAAAACCAAGAAAAAAAAAGTGAGTGGGAAAAGAAAAATGAACTCTATACTTTTGAAATAAAAGATTTTGTTTTAATTATAATAATATAAAATATTATGTGACATATTTTAATTATTAAATTAATAATATATAATAAATTTTAATTTTAATTACAATAAAAAATATCATATCATATATTTTTTATATTAAATTAATAATTAATAATAAATAATTAATAACAATATATAAAAAAATAAAATAAATAAAAAAGAAAAAGAGATAACAAAAGAGAAAAGAAGAGAAAGTTAAGAAGAGATTTACTTGATTTTAAAATAAAAATTCAATTTAATTATAATAAAAAAATTATGTAATATATTTTAATTATAAAATTAGTAATATATAAAAAATATTTTCATATTATATATGTGATGAAGTTTACGTATTTTTTTTATAGTTGAATCACTTGATGAAATTTTCATATTTTTTTTTATAGTAGAATCACTAAAAACTAGTAAAATGTCTTAGGGTATTTATTTTTCTTTGAATCGTTATCTCTTTTGTCTGAATTACCTCTTTCTTTTATATACTATTTCGTTTGCAATAACAATATAATACGATAAGTTACAAAGTTCAAAAATTTAAATAATTTAAAAAAATTATAAGTATAAATATAAAAATATGATTATTAATTATCTGTTTATTTAAATTATTTTTAATAAAAAACCAAAGAATGTTTGATTGTTGTTACTACAAAGAATATAGACGAAGCGAAGTGATTTTACATCTTTTAAAATAAAATATATTTTTTTATTTTAATATTTAAATTTTTTTAAAAATAATTTTAACATTTAATTTTATTTAATTTTATTTTTAATATTTTTTATTTATTTAATTTTATTTCTACTATTTTTAATTTGTATCTATCTCTGATATTTAAATTTTATTTTTAATATTTTAGATAGAATTAATATCCAGGAATAATTTTGATATAAATCGTAAATGTTAAAAATAAAATTGAATAAAATTAAATATTAAAAATATTTTTTACAGTATTATAGCGGATCAAAATTGTAATTTTTTTTTTTTGGTTGTAAAGAAAGATAAAACGTCATACTTAAGAATAAATAAGAAGGTCATGACAAAAAAAAAAAATAGATAAAAAGTTGAGCGATAAGTGTATAAAATGATTGTCACAAATTATCGTGATAAGATCACAAAAATTGTCCCAAATTGTCTTAATAAATTTAAAATAATCGCTATAATTTATTCCGTACATGAGAATAAAAGAAAAGCTCTCCCAATAAAAAAACCTCAAATTTTTTTTTGATAATATGATCATCTGACTTACATCTCTCATGCAGCCGCTTTTTCACAACAACAAAAAAAGTGCCATTTTTTTTTTACCAAAGATATGAAATTCGAATCCGCAACCTCTTAATTGAGTATGAGAAGACTATGCCATTTGAGCTATTACTCATTGGCGCAGCCGCTTTATGTAGGCGTTAAATAAATGACAAACTTACTAAATATTTTATAATATGATAATTAGACTTACACATCTTATAAAATTTCTTTACGTAATGCTAAGTGGATGACAAATTTACTAAATAATTTATTAAATATTTATTGTTCAACTATATTAAAAATAACCACTAAATATTTAAAACTCACTTATTAAAATTAAATTACTAAGTGGATAACAATATTTTTAAATAATCAACTAAATATTAAAATCATAATTAAAAGGCTACTATTGGTTATAATGACTTAAAAATTTTAAAATATTTCAACTACATAAAAAAAATAATAAAAAATCTTATGAAATATGCATTACATAGACTATACGAATTTAACAAGAATAAGATATATTATTTTTTTAATTTTGCACCTCCTATACTCATATTAATTTCTAAAAAAAAATTAATAATATTAAAAAAAAAAGCATATTTTATCATCTTTTATATGGATATCGAATTGGATAGTGTTCAAGTGGGTTGGTTCTGAGGGTCTGTGTTTATGCTACAAAGTAGCATCATTTGTGGGCTTTCCTTAAATCCACATCTACAAGACAGATGACCGAAATACGGAATAATTTTTTTTTTGTCTTCAATTTGATTTAATGATATTAGAGAAATGTTATATTATTAATAGAATTTATTAAATTAGTTATTAATAATTAAAAGAGACGAAACATGAACCTGTTGGAGGAAGAAAACATACGTTGAGAGTCCGCAAAACTCATAGTGGGAGTTGGCTATTTTGAATGTACTATGAAATTTGATTCAACAAAAAGATTCAAGGAGAAAAGCAGGAGTTGGTTTCAGATAGGTTGGGACCTTGGGGGGACCAGGATGGGTTGTCTTGTTAGGCTTATAGCCCATGGCCAAAAAAGATTTTTTTGCTCCAGAGATTTTCACTACTAACAATTTTGAAACAACAAAATCTTGATTAATATTGGGCCATTTTAATGCTTGAAACCAATATAAAACAAACAAAGAAGGTAAGAAGGGCCTTTATTCAGCTCTGTAGGAAAGATTATACATAAACCAATTTAGCGTAACTCAATTTTCTCTTCGTACAATATTACCGTTAGCTTTGCTTCCACTCACATAACCAGTACTGGAACCCCAATTGGGGCTCCACACGACTGTCAGCCATCACCAGAAGAACAAGATCAGTTCAGAAGAAGCACTAAAAAGGTGCAAAAGGATATAGAGGGCTTCTCTGGGACACAAGTACTGGTTCCAAGGGAGGAGGACTGGAAGACTGAAACCACAGAAGATGGACAAAAACAGAACAAAAAATCACTTTCGCTCAAATGGTGAAAGGAGGTCCTGACGGAGGTCAAATGGAAGACGACAGTCTCAGTGAGGAGGAAGAAGAGGAAAAATCAGAAGATGGAAAAGGAGCAGCTAATGACAGGGGAAAAAGACATGATGGAATGGACTCCCAAAGCAGCGGCAACAAAGGAATTAGAGTGGAAGAAGTGGAGAAGGGGCTCTATAACATTGTGATTAGTGAGTCTATAGAAAGGAAACTGTGGAAGCCTTGGTGGGTTATAGTGAAATTACTAGGAAGAAGGATTGGATATGCAGCAATGAAAAGGAGGCTGGAAAATATGTGGAGTAAGAAAGGGAGTATAGACGTTATTGACTTTAGCAATGACTACTAACTAGTGAAATTTTACTCATCTGAAGACTTTGATTTCGCTCTATTAGAGGGACCATGAAAAATCTATGACCACTACTTAACACTGAGAATGTGGGAGCTAAACTTCAATCCTTTAGAAGCCACTATTGACAAAGTAACAGCATTGATAAGATTGCCGGGAGTGCCTATTGAATTATATGATAGAACTATGCTGAGGAAAATTGGCAATTTAATTGGGAGAACAACAAAAGTTGATAACAACACGATAGACATGAGCAGGGGCAAGTTTGCTAGGCTGTACGTTGAAATTGATCTAACCAAATTATTACTGGAGAGATATCTGATAAATGGTAGGAAGTACCACATTGAATATGAGGGTATCCACCATATTTGTTTCACCTGCAGAAGAGTAGATCATGATCAACAACACTGCCCAAACAATAAGAGAAAGGAAGAAACAACAAAAAAGAAACAAGAGAATCAAAGTACTGAAGCTAATACAGGTGTACAGCAAGAAAATAACAGTAAAAAACAACAAGACTGGTGCACGAATTGTGAATCACACTTTTCACAACTCGTACCACTAACCAGCAAGTGCACTGGGTCGTCCAAGTAATACCTTACGTGAGTAAGGGTCGAATCCCACGGAGATTGTTGGTTTGAAGCAATCTATGGTTATCTTGCAATTCTTAGTCAGGAAGTCAATTATATTTATCAGTTGAATTGCGAATGAACGAGAGAGCATGGGTTAAAGGTTACTTGTTATGCAGTAATGGAGAATATGTTGGAGTTTTGGAGATGCTTTGTCTTCTGAATCTCTGCTTTCCTCTGTCCTCTGATTCATGCACGCACGTCCTTCTATGGCAAGCTGTGTGTTGGGGCATCACCGTTGTCAATGGTTACATCCCCTCCTCTTGTGAAAATGGTCCAAATGCTCTGTCACAGCACGGTTAATCATCTGAGGTTCCCGATCATGCTGGAATAGGATTCACCCTCCTTTTGCGTCTGTCACTACGCCCAGCACTCGCGAGTTTGAAGCTCATCACAGTCATTCAATCCCTAAATCCTACGCGGAATACCACAGACAAGATTTAGACTTTCCGGATTCTCATGAATGCCGCCATCAATCTAGCTTATACCACGGAGATTCTGATTAAGGAATCTAAGAGATATTCATTCAATCTGATGTAGAACGGAGGTGGTTGTCAGGCACGCGTTCGTGGGAGAATGATGATGATTGTCACGTTCATCACATTCATGTTGAAGTGCGAATGAATATCTTAGATAGGAACACGCATGTTTGAATAGAAAACAGGAATACTTGCATTAATTCATCGAGACACAGCAGAGCTCCTCACCCCCAACAATGGAGTTTAGAGACTCATGCCGTCAGAGAGTACAAAGTTCAGATCTAAAAATGTCATGAGATACAAAATAAGTCTCTAAAAGTTGTTTAAATACTAAACTAGTAGCCTAGATTTACAGAAAATGAGTAAACTCTGATAGATGGTGCAGAGATCCACTTCTGGGGCCCACTTGGTGTGTGCTGGGGCTGAGACTTAAGCAATTCACGTGCATAAGGTTGTTTTGGGCGTTCAACGCCAGGTTTGGATCCATTTCTGGCGTTGAACTCCAACTTTTGATCCTTTTCTGGCGCTGGACGCCAGAATTGGGCAGAGAACTGGCGTTGAACGCCGGTTTACGTCATCTATCCTTGTGCAAAGTATGGACTATTATATATTGATGAAAAGCCCTGGATGTCTACTTTCCAACACAATTGGAAGCGCGCCATTTCGAGTTCTGTAGCTCCAGAAAATCCACTTTGAGTGCAGGGAGGTCAGAATCCAATAGCATCAGCAGTCCTTTTTCAGCCTGAATCAGATTTTTGCTCAGATCCCTCAATTTCAGCCAGAAAAATACCTGAAATCACAGAAAAACACACAACTCATAGTAAAGTCCAGAAATATGAATTTTTCCTAAAAACTAATGGAATTAAACTAAAAACTAACTAAAACACCCTAAAAACTATATGAAATTAACCCCAAAAAGCGTATAAAATATCCGCTCATCACAACACCAAACTTAAACTGTTGCTTGTCCTCAAGCAACTAGACAAATAAAATAGAAGACTAATAGGTTGAGAAGCAATAATATCTCAGAGTTTTTGAATGAAGCTCAGATTCTAATTAGATGAGCGGGACTAGTAGCTTTTTGCTTCTGAACAGTTTTGGCATCTCACTTTATCCATTGAAGCTCAGAGTGATTGGCATCTATAGGAACTCAGAATTCAGATAGTGCTATTGATTCTCTTATTTCAGTGTGATGATTCTTGAACACAGCTTCTTTATGATTCTTGGCCGTGGCCCTAAGCACTTTGTTTTCCAGTATTACCACCGGATACATAAATGCCACAAACACATAACTGGGTGAACCTTTTCAGATTGTGACTCAGCTTTGCTAAAGTCCCCAATTAGAGGTGTCCAGAGTTCTTAAGCACACTCTTCTTTTTGCTTTGGACCTTGACTTTAACCGCTCAGTCTCAAGTTTTCACTTGACACCTTCACGGCACAAGCACATGGTTAGGGACAACTTGGTTTAGCCGCTTAGGCCAGGATTTTATTCCTTCTTGGCCCTCCTATCCACTGATGCTCAAAGCCTTGGGATCCTTTTTATTACCCTTGCCTTTTGGTTTTAAGGGCTATTGGCTCTTTGCTCTTGCCTCTTGGTTTTAAGAGCTTTGGCTTTTTCTGCTTGCTTTTTCTTTTTCTTTCTATTTTTTTTTCTGCAAGCTTTGTTCTTTGCTGCTTTTTCTTGCTTCAAGAATCATTTTTATGATTTTTCAGATTATCAATAACATGTCTCTTGTTCATCATTCTTTCAAGAGCCAACATATTTAACAGTCTTAAACAACAAATTCAAAAGACATATGCACTGTTCAAGCATTCATTCAGAAGACAGAAAGCATTGCCACCACATTTAACTAATTAGAATTTCTCTTATTAAAACTCGAAATTTTATTGCCTCTTATTCAAAAGATCTACTATTTTATTCATGTTTGCTGATGATGAGAAGAATAAACTATAGCTTAATTGGAGATAAAATCAAAACAGATACTAATTACTACTGTCTGACTCCTAAGGTAAAACTAAAATAAGAACAGTTATCACAGAGTTAAGGCTAAGATTAGAACTCAACAACCTTGAGGTTTGGGAAGTGGATGTTCCTCTAGTCTGTGAGGTGCTTGGTCCTTCAAGAGAGAATTTCTGGCGCTTCAGTTCCTTTAAGTCACGCCCTTGCTCCTCTTGTTCCCTGAGCAGTTTGCAGAGCATGTTGTTTTGATTTTGCTCTTGGATCTCCGGATATTCATCTTCTTTCAGATCGAATTTAACTTCCGGGATCACTGATCTTAGACCCATTATTTTGTAGTAATGGTCTGAATGTTCCTTGGTTAAGAACTTCCCTTGATTCCAAAGTGGTTTTGGAATACTCTCTTTCTTGCCTCTTGGAGTGGGTTGTTTTCCTTTAGGGGCCATGATCTTAGTGATCACGGATAAGCACACCAAACTTAGAGGTTTGCTTGTCCTCAAGCAAAAGAAAAGAAAGGAGATGGGTAGAAGGAGAGCTTGTGTCCAGTGGTGGATGAGAGGAGGGAGGGTGGGATTTTCGAAAAAACTAAAAAGATAAGATAGAAGATATGATTTTAAAAAGATATGATATGAAAAGATGTGAATTAAGATTGAAAAGATAAGAAAGATTTTTGAAAAAGATAGATCTAGATTTTGAAAAAGATAATGTGGAGATTTGAAAAAGATATTGGTTAGTTGAAAAGATTTTAGAGTGAAAAAGATAGATTTGTTTTTAGAAAAGGTTTGAAAAGAGTTGGATTGAATTTTCAGAAGGGGATTTGTGCTTATGGATTAAGATACATTTGATATTTTAAAGAGGGATTTTAGAAATCAAGGTTCTTAACATGTTTATGCAAGAAATCATGAATTGAAAACATGGAATTTTAAAATTAGAATGAAAAAATATGAAGAAAAATGGTTTTACCTCCTCCCCACCATCCTGGCGTTTGAACGCCCAAACATTGCCTGTTTTGGGCGTTCAACGCCCAAATGCTGCACTCCTGGGCGTTCAATGCCCAGTTGTTGCCCTTTTCTGGCGTTGAACGCCAGATTGCTATCCTTACTAGCGTTCAGCGCCCACTGGATTTCCCTTTTGGGCGTTGAACGCCCAAAATGGGCTCTTACTGGCATTTTCTTGCCAGTGAGCTCTTTTTCTCTGTTTTGTGTGCAGATTCCTTCTGTAACCCTGTGAATTTATAAAATTGATTCTTTACCTTAGTATCAATGAACTTTATATATAAACAAATAAAAATAAAAATAAGGCAAAATGCTTAGAGGATTGATGCCCCATGGCTGGGTTGCCTCCCAGCAAGCGCTTCTTTATTGTCTTTAGCTGGACCTTGCTGAGCTTTTAATCTAGCTTCAGCCTTGAGCACTCTTGCTCAATGTTGCCTTCAAGATAGTGCTTGATTCTCTGTCCATTGACAATGAACTTCTTATCAGAATCAATATCTTGAAGCTCCACATAACCATATGGTGATACACTTGTAATCACGTATGGTCCCCTCCACCGGGATTTCAATTTCCCGGGGAATAGCCTGAGTCTAGAGTTAAACAGCAGAACCTTCTGTCCTGGTTCAAAGATTCTAGATGACAGCTTTCTGTCATGCCATTTTTTTTATTTCTCTTTATAAAGCTTGGCATTTTCGAAAGCTGTGAATCTGAATTCCTCTAGCTCATTTAGCTGGAGAAATATCTTTTCTCCTGCTAATTTGGCATCAAAGTTTAGGAATCTGGTTGCCCAGTAGGCTTTATGTTCCAGTTCCACGGGCAGGTGACATGCCTTACCATACACCAGTTGGTATGGAGAGGTCCCTATAGGGGTTTTGAATGCTGTTCTGTAAGCCCACAGAGCATCATCCAACCTCCGTGCCCAATCCTTTCTACGGGTATTTATTGTCCGTTCCAGGATTCTTTTTAGTTCTCTATTAGAGACTTCAGCTTGCCCATTGGTTTGTGGATGATATGGAGTAGCCACCTTGTGGCGAATCCCATATCGAACCATGGCAGAGTAAAGCTGTTTATTGCAGAAGTGAGTGCCCCCATCACTGATTAGTACTCTAGGGACACCGAACCTGCTAAAGATATGTTTCTGGAGGAACTTCAGCACTGTTTTAGTATCATTGGTGGGTGTGGCAAAGGCCTCAACCCATTTTGATACATAGTCAACTGCCACCAGAATATAAGTGTTTGAGTATGATGGTGGGAAAGATCCCATGAAGTCAATTCCCCATATGTCAAACAACTCAATCTCCAAAATTCCTTGTTGAGGCATGGCGTAACCATGAGGCAGATTGCCAGCTCTTTGGCAACTGTCACAGTTACGTACAAACTCTCGAGAATCTCTATAGAGTGTGGGCCAATAGAAGCCACATTGGAGGACCTTGGTGGCTGTTCGCTCACCTCCGAAATGGCCTTCATATTGAGATCCATGGCAGTGCCATATGATCCTCTGTGCTTCTTCTCTAGGCACACACCTACGGATTATTCCGTCTGCACATCTCTTAAAGAGATAGGGTTCATCCCACAAGTAGTACTTTGCATCAGTGATTAATTTTTTCTTTTGTATCCTGTTGTACTCTTTGGGTATGAACCTTGCAGCTTTATAGTTTGCAATATCGGCAAACCATGGTGTTTCCTGAATGGCAAATAAATGCTCATCCGGAAAAGTCTCAGAGATCTCAAGAGAGGGGAGGGGCGTCCCTTCTACTGGCTCTATCCGGGACAGATGATCAGCCACTTGGTTCTCTGTCCCTTTTCTGTCTCTTATTTCTATATCAAACTCTTGCAGAAGCAACACCCATCTGATGAGCCTGGGTTTTGAATCCTTCTTTGTGAGTAGATATTTAAGAGCAGCATGGTCAGTATACACAATCACTTTTGATCTTACTAAGTATGATCTGAACTTGTCAATGGCGTAAACCACTGCAAGCAATTCTTTTTCTGTGGTTGTGTAATTTTTTTGGGCATCATTTAAAACGCGGCTAGCATAATAAATGACATGCAGGAGCTTGTCATGCCTCTGTCCCAGTACTGCACCAATGGCGTGATCACTGGCATCACACATTAGCTCAAATGGTAATGTCCAGTCTGGTGCAGAAATGACTGGTGCTGTGACCAGCTTAGCTTTCAGCGTTTCAAACGCCTGCAGGCACTCTGTGTCAAACACAAATGGCGTGTCAGCAGCTAGCAGATTGCTTAGAGGTTTTGCGATTTTTGAAAAATCCTTTATAAACCTTCTATAGAATCCTGCATGCCCCAGAAAGCTTCTGATTGCCTTAACATTGGCAGGTGGTGGTAATTTTTCAATTACCTCTATTTTTGCTTGATCCACCTCTATTCCCTTGTTGGAGATTTTATGCCCAAGGACGATCCCTTCAGTCACCATGAAGTGACATTTTTCCCAGTTTAAAACTAGGTTGGTCTCTTGGCATCTTTTCAGAACAAGTTTCAGGTGATCAAAACAGGAGCTGAATGAGTCTCCATATACTGAGAAGTCATCCATGAAAACTTCCAGAAATTTTTCCACCATATCAGAGAAAATAAAGAGCATGCATCTTTGGAAGGTTGCAGGCGCATTACACAGCCCAAATGGCATCCTTCTATAAGCAAACACTCCAGATGGACATGTGAATGCTGTTTTCTCTTGATCCTAGGGATCTACTGCAATCTGGTTATAGCCTGAGTAGCCATTCAAAAAGCAGTAATACTCATGACCTGCCAGTCTTTCTAACATCTGGTCTATGAATGGTAAAGGAAAATGATCCTTTCTGGTGGCTGTATTGAGCCTTCTGTAGTCAATACACATGCGCCACCCTGTAACTGTTCTCGTAGGAACCAGTTCATTCTTTTCATTATGAATCACTGTCATGCCTCCCTTTTTTGGGACGACTTGGACAGGGCTCACCCAGGGGCTATCAGAAATAGGATAAATAATTCCAGCCTCTAGTAATTTGGTGACCTATTTCTGCACCACTTCCTTCATGGCTGGATTTAGCCGCCTCTGTGGTTGAACCACTGGTTTGGCATTATCCTCCAATAAGATTTTGTGCATGCATCTAGCTGGGCTTATGCCCTTAAGGTCACCTATGGACCACCCAAGAGCTGTCTTGTGTGTCCTTAGCACTTGAATAAGTGCTTCCTCTTCCTGTGAATTTAAAGCAGAGCTTATGATCACTGGAAAAGTGTCACCTTCTCCCAGAAATGCATATTTCAAGGATGGTGGTAATGGCTTGAGCTCGGGTTTAGGAGGTTTTTCCTCTTCCAGAAGAAATTTCAGAGGCTCTTTCATGTCCTCTGAGTCCTCCGAATCAGGCTGAACATCTTTAAAGATATTTTCCAACTCTGATTCGAGACTCTCAGCCATGTTGATCTCTTCTACCAAGGAGTCAATAAGATCAACTTTCATGCAGTCTGTTGATGTGTCTGGATGCTGCATGGCTGGTGGACGAAATTGTGATCACATTAATGTAGTACTCTTTGTTATTGTATGGAATCATTATTATGGCTCTTTACTATGTGTGGACACAACTCCGTTCAACTAACCAGCAAGTGTACTGGGTCGTCCAAGTAATAAACCTTACGTGAGTAAGGGTCGATCCCACAGAGATTGTTGGCTTGAAGCAAGCTATGGTCACCTTGCAAATCTCAGTCAGGCGGATTTAAACATGATACTTTATTAGATTAAAATAAACAATAAAAGGGATAGAGATACTTATGTAGATTCATTGGCAGGAATTTCAGATAAGCGAATAGAGATGCTTTTCGTTCCTCTGAACCTCTGCTTTCCTGCTATCTTCATCCAATCAGTCTTACTCCTTTCCATGGCTGGCTTTATGTGATACATCACCACTGTCAATGGCTACTTTCGGTCATCTCTCGGGAAAATGATCCAATGCCCTGTCACGGCACGGCTAATCGTCTGGAGGCATCACCTTTGTCAATGGCTTCATCTTATCCTCTCAGTGAATAATTTGCTCACGCACCCTGTCACGGCACGGCTATTCATCTGTCGGTTCTCGATCATGCTGGAATAGGATTTACTATCCTTTTGCGTCTGTCACTAACGCCCTGCAATCGCGAGTTCGGAGCTCGTCACAGTCATTCAATCATTGAATCCTACTCGGAATACCACAGACAAGGTTTAGACCTTCCGGATTCTCTTGAATGCCGCCATCATTCTAGCTTACGCCACGAAGATTCTGGTTAGGAGATCTAAGAGATACTCATTCTAGCTTAATTCATGTAGAACAGAAGTGTTTGTCAGGCACGCGTTCATAAGGGAGAAGGATGATGAGCGTCACACATAATCATCACCTTCATCACGTTCTTGGGTGCGAATGGATATCTTAGAAGAGAAATAAGAAGAATTGAATAGAAAACAGTAGTACTTGCATTAATCTTTGAGGAACAGCAGAGCTCCACACCTTAATCTATGGAGTGTAGAAACTCTACTGTTGAAAATACATAAGTTAAAGGTCCAGGCATGGCCGAGAGGCCAGCCCCTCTGATCTAAGAACCAGGCGTCCAAAGATGTCAAAATACAATAGTAAGAGGTCCTATTTATAATAAACTAGCTACTAGGGTTTACATGAGTAAGTATTTGATGTATAAATCCACTTCCGGAGCCCACTTGGTGTGTGTTTGGGCTGAGCATAAGTTTTGCACGTGCAGAGGCCATTTGTGGAGTTGAACGCCAGTTTCTGTGCCAGTTTGGGCGTTCAACTCTGGTTTTGGATCCTTTTCTGGCGCTGGACGCCAGATTTGGGCAGAAGGCTGGCGTTGAACGCCAGTTTACGTCGTCAATTATTGGCCAAAGTATGAACTATTATATATTGCTGGAAAGCCCTGGATGTCTACTTTCCAACGCAATTGGAATCGCGCCATTTCGAGTTCTGTAGCTCCAGAAAATCCACTTTGAGTGCAGGGAGGTCAGAATCCAACAGCATCAGCAGTCCTTTTTCACCTCTGAATCTGATTTCTGCTCAAGTCCCTCAATTTCAGCCAGAAAATACCTGAAATCACAGAAAAACACACAAACTCATAGTAAAGTCCAGAAATGTGAATTTAACACAAAATCTATTAAAAACATCCCTAAAAGTAACTAGATCCTACTAAAAACATACTAAAAACAATGTCAAAAAGCGTATAAATTATCCGCTCATCACAACACCAAACTTAAATTGTTGCTTGTCCCCAAGCAACTGAAAATCAAGTAGGATAAAAAGAATAGAATATACTATAAATTCCAAACTATCAATGAAACATAGCTCCAATCATATGAGCGGGACTTATAGCTTTTTGCCTCTTAAATAGTTTTGGCATCTCACTTTATCCATTGAGGTTCAGAATGATTGGCATCTATAGGAACTCAGAGTTCAGATAGTGTTATTGATTCTCCTAGTTCAGTATGATGATTCTTGAACACAGCTTCCTTATGAGTCTTGGCCGTGGCCCTAAGCACTTTGTTTTTCAGTATTACCACCGGATACATAAATGCCACAGACACATAATTGGGTGAACCTTTTCAGATTGTGACTCAGCTTTGCTAAAGTCCCCAATTAGAGGTGTCCAGGGTTCTTAAGCACACTCTTCTTTTACTTTGGACCTTGACTTTAACCGCTCAGTCTCAAGTTTTCACTTGACACCTACACGCCACAAGCACATGGATAGAGACAGCTTGGTTTAGCCGCTTAGACCAGGATTTTATTCCTTTAGGCCCTCCTATCCACTGATGCTCAAAGCCTTGGGATCCTTTTTATTTGCCCTTGCCTTTTGGTTTTAAGGGTTATTGGCTTTTTCTGCTTGCTTTTTCTTTTTCTTTCTATTTTTTTTCTCTTATTTTTTTTTCTGCAAGCTTTGTTCTTTGCTGCTTTTTCTTGCTTCAAGAATCATTTTTATGATTTTTCAGATTATCAAATAACATGTTTCCTAGTCATCATTCTTTCAAGAGCCAACATATTTAACATTCTTAAACAACAACTTCAAAAGACATATGCACTGTTCAAGCATACATTCAGAAAACAAGAAGCATTGTCACCACATCAATATAATTAAACTAAGTTCAAGGATAAATTCGAAACTCATGTACTTCTTGTTCTTTTGAATTAAAACATTTTTCATTTAAGAGAGGTGATGGATTCATAGGACATTCATATCTTTAAGACAAAGTTACTAACTACTAATGATCATGTAATGAAGGCACAAACATAGATAAGCACATAACATGAAAAACAGAGAAAGTAAGAACAAGGAATGAGTCCACCTTAGTGATGTCCTTGAGCTCTTCTATGTCTCTTCCTTGCCTTGGCTGCTCCTCCTTCATTGCTTTTAGATCTTCTCCGATTTCATGAAGGATGATGGAGTGCTCTTGATGTTCCACCCTTAGTTGCTTCCAATAATTGTGTGGAAGAAAATGTATCCCTTGAGGTATCTCAGGGATCTCTTGATTTGCAGTCAAATGTTCTACCACTGAGCTATAGATCCTTTACATAATTGTTTTACCACACCAAACTTAGAATGTTGCTCGCCCTCGAGCAAAAGAAGAAGGAATAGATGAAGAAGAAGATGTGGAAATAAAAACTAGGATTATGAGGAGGTAGAGTGGGGATCCTGTGGGGTCCACAGATCCTGAGATGATCCTGTGGTGTCCACAGATCCTGAGGTGTCAAGGCATTTACATCCCTGCACCAATTTAGGCATGCAAAACGCCCTTGCACACAACTCTGGGCGTTCAGCGCCAGGTTGGTGCCCATTTTGGGCGTTCAACGCCCCTTTGCTGCCATTTCTGGCGTTGAACGCCAGAACCATGCTTGTTCTGGGCGTTCAGCGCCAGGATGCTCCCATTCTGGGCGTTCAGCGCCAGAACTATGCTCTGTTCTGGCGTTTGAACGCCAGACAGATGCTCCTCCAGGGTGTGATTTTTCTTCTGCTGTTTTTGATTCCGTTTTTGAATTTTTTTGTTTATTTTGTGACTCCACATGATCATGAACCTAAGAAAACATGAAAAACAATAAGAATAAGAATTAGATAAACATTGGGTTGCCTCCCAACAAGCGCTTCTTTAATGTCAATAGCTTGACAGTGAGCTCTCATGGAGCCTCACAGATGTGCAGAGCTTTGTTGAGATTCTCCAACACCAAACTTAGAGTTTGACTGTGGGGGCTCTGGTTGACTCTGCTTGGAGAGAAGCTTTTTCTGCTTCCTCTCCATGGTTGCAAAGGGAGATCCTTGAGTTTTAAACACAAGGGAGTCCTCATTCCATTGAAGGACTATTTCACCTCTGTCAACATCAATCACAGCTCTTGCTGTGGCCAGGAAAGGTCTTCCTAGGATGATGGATTCATCCTCTTTCTTTCCAGTATCCAGGACTATGAAATCAGCAGGGATGTAAAGGCCCTCAACTTTTACCAATACATCTTCTACGTGTCCATAAGCCTGTCTTCTTGAGCTGTCTGCCATCTCTAGTGAGATTTTAGCAGCTTGCATCCCATAGATTCCCAGTTTCTCTATTACAGAGAGGGGCATGAGGTTTATACCTGAACCAAGGTCACACAGAGCTTTAAAGATCATGGTGCCTATGGTACAAGGTAATATGAACTTTCCAGGATCCTGTCTCTTCTGAGGCAATGTCAGTTGATCCAGATCACTTAGTTCATTGATGAACAAGGGAGGTTCAACTTCCCAAGTATCAATGCCAAATAATTTGGCATTCAGCTTCATGATTGCACCAAGAAACTTGGCAGTTTGCTCTTCGGTAACATCCTCATTCTCTTCAGAAGAGAAATACTCATCAGAGCTCATGAAGGGCATAAGGAGGTTCAATGGGATCTCTATGGTCTCTAGATGAGCCTCAGAGTCCTTTGGCTCCCCAGAGGGAAGCTCCTTATTGATCACTGGACGTCCCTGGAGGTCTTCCTCCTTGGGATTCACGTCCTCTCCTCTCCTCAGAGGTTCGGCCATGGCGCTTATGTCAATGGCCTTGCACTCTCCTTTTGGGTTCTCTTCTGTATTGCTTGGGAGAGTACTAGGAGGGATTTCAGTGATCCTTTTTCTCAGCTGGCCCACTTGTGCTTCCAGATTTCTAATGGAAGATCTTGTTTCATTCATGAAACTTACAGTGGCCTTAGATAGATCAGAGACTAGATTTGCTAAATTAGAAGCATTTTGTTCAGAGTTCTCTGTCTGTTGCTGAGTTGATGATGGAAAAGGTTTGCTATTGCTAAACCTGTTTCTTCCACCATTATTAAAGCCTTGTTGGGGCTTTTGATCCTTCCATGAGAAATTTGGATGATTTCTCCATGTTGAGTTATAGGTGTTTCCATAAGGTTCACCTAAGTAATTTACCTCTGCTATTGCAGGGTTCTCAGGATCATAGGCTTCTTCTTCAGAAGATGCCTCTTGAGTACTGTTGGATGCAGCTTGCATTCCATGCAGACTCTGAGAAATCATATTGACTTGCTGAGTCAATATTTTGTTCTGAGCCAATATGGCATTCAGAGTATCAACTTCAAGAACTCCCTTCTTCATAGGCGTCCCATTATTCACAG
The DNA here is from genome assembly GCF_003086295.3 of Arachis hypogaea. Classification (NCBI taxonomy): domain Eukaryota; kingdom Viridiplantae; phylum Streptophyta; class Magnoliopsida; order Fabales; family Fabaceae; genus Arachis; species Arachis hypogaea. The sequence continues at coordinate 114,648,389 of NC_092048.1, forward strand.
GATTCCTTTCAGAAGTGTACATGAACTGGTTATTAGCAACCATGTCAATGAGTTCTTGAGCTTCTGCAGGCGTTTTCTTTAGGTGAATGGATCCACCTGCAGAAGTGTCCAGTGACATCTTTGATAGCTCAGACAGACCATCATAGAATATATCCAGGATGGTCCATTCTGAAAGCATGTCAGAAGGACACTTTTTGGTCAACTGTTTGTATCTTTCCCAAGCTTCATAGAGAGATTCACCTTCTTTCTGTCTGAAGGTTTGAACATCAGCTCTAAGCTTGCTCAGCTTTTGAGGAGGAAAGTACTTGGCTAAGAAAGCCGTGACCAGCTTATCCCAAGATTCAGGCTGTCTTTAGGTTGAGAATCCAACCATAATCTAGCTCTGTCTCTTACAGCAAAAGGGAAAAGCATGAGCCTGTAGACTTCAGGATCTACTCCATTAGTCCTAACAGTATCACATATCTGCAAGAATTCAGTTAAGAACTGAAAAGGATCTTCAGATGGAAGTCCATGAAACTTGCAGTTCTGCTGCATCAGAGAAACTAACTGAGGTTTCAGCTCAAAGTTGTTTGCTCCGATGGCAGGAATGGAGATGCTTCTTCCATGTAAATTGGAATTAGGTGCAGTAAAGTCACCAAGCATCCTCCTTTCATTATTATTATTTTCGCCTGCCATCTCCTCTGCCTGTTCGAAAATTTCTGAAAGGTTATCTCTGGATTGTTGTATTTTAGCTTCTCTTAATTTTCTCTTCAGAGTTCTTTCAGGTTCTGGATCTGCTTCCACAAGAATGTTCTTATCCTTGCTCCTGCTCATATGACAAGGAAGAATGGCCAGAAAAATGATAATAATAATAGAGATCCTTTATACCACAGTATAGGGATCCCTTTGTAAGTAGAAGAAGAGGGGGAGATAAAGGATGTGATGTAAAGGAAGAAACACAACTGTGAGGATTGGAATGTGAGATGAGATGTTAGGACATGAATGAATAAATAGAATGAGATGGGGGAGGAATAATTTTCGAAAATTATTTTGAAAAAGAGTTAGTGATTTTTGAAAATGGTTTTTGAAAATATTTAGTAATTTTCGAAAATTTTTGAACTAAAAAATAAAAAATAAAAATAATTAGTTAATTAAAAAGAAATTTTGAAAAAAAGGAGAGGTATTTTCGAAAACTAGAGAGAAAGAGAGTTAGTTAGGTGGTTTTGAAAAAGTTAAGAAACAAACAAAAAGTTAGTTAGTTGGTTGAAACAAATTTTGAAAAGATAGGAAGTTAGGAAGTTAGGAAAGATATTTTGAAAAGATATTTTTGAAAAAGATAAGATAAGAAGATATTTTTGAAAAGATATGATAGAGATTAGTTTTGAAAAAGATTTGATTTTTAAAATCACAATTAATGACTTGATTCATAAGAAATCACAAGATATGATTCTAGAACTTAAAGTTTGAATCTTTCTTAACAAGCAAGTAACAAACTTCAAATTTTTGAATCAAAACATTAATTGATTATGTTATTTTCGAAAATTTGGTATAAAAATAAGAAAAAGATTTTTGAAAAATATTTTTGGAATTTTCGAAAATAACTAATAATTTTGAAAAAGATTTGATTTTTGAAAAAGATTTTGAAAAAGATAAGATTTTCAAATTGAAAATTTGATTTGACTTATTGGCAACAACTTTGATTTTTAAAAATTTTTGAAAAAGTCAATCCAAATTTTCGAATTTGATGAGAGAAAAAGGGAAAGATATTTTTTTGATTTTTGAAATTTTTATGATGCAAGAGAAAAACACTAAAAAGATGCAATGCATGAAATTTTTAGATCAAAACATGTGATGCATGCAAGAATGCTATGAATGTCAAGATGAACACCAAGAACACTATGAAGATCATGATGAACATCATAGACACAATTTTTAAGAATTTTTAATGCAAAGAAAACATGCAAGACACCAAACTTAGAATTCTTTAATGCTTACGCACTAAGAATTCAAGAATGCATATGATAAACATGAAAAGACACAAAACAAAAAATCATCAAGATCAAACAAGAAGACTTACCAAGAACAACTTGAAGATCATGAAGAACACTATGAATGCATGATATTTTCGAAAAAATGCAAGATGCATATGCAATTGACACCAAACTTATGATATGACTCAAGACTCAAACAAGAAACATGAAATATTTTTGATTTTTATGATTTTCTAATTTTTTTGGATTTTTATTTTATATTTTTCGAAAAATTCTTTTGAAAAAGAAAAAAAAAAGGATTCCAAAATTTTTAATATGAATTCCAGGAATCTTGCCATGTTAGTCTTAAAGCTCCAATCAAAGGGTCAGGCATGGCTTAATAGCCAGCCAAGCTTTAATCAAAATATGAGTGTAATTCAGACATGACAAGCCTAACATGCCCTATCCAAAAGAATTGGACATGACTCCACTGAGGTAATTAGTTGAAAGCCAATCCCAAAGCAGTTTGGGTATGGCTTTACAGCCAGATAGGCTTCAACATATTTCATGAAACACTAGAATTCATTCTTAAAATTTTGAAGCCATAGAATAATTTATTTTTGAAAACATTTTTAATTTTTTCTTCGAAAACAAAGAAGAATTTTGAAAGATTTTTGAAAAATTTTTGAAAAGAAAACAAAAAGAAAATTACCTAATCTGAGCAACAAGATGAACCGTCAGTTGTCCAAACTCAACAATCCCCGGCAACGGCGCCAAAAACTTGTGGACGAAATTGTGATCACATTAATGTAGTACTCTTTGTTATTGTATGGAATCATTATTATGGCTCTTTACTATGTGTGGACACAACTCCGTTCAACTAACCAGCAAGTGTACTGGGTCGTCCAAGTAATAAACCTTACGTGAGTAAGGGTCGATCCCACAGAGATTGTTGGCTTGAAGCAAGCTATGGTCACCTTGCAAATCTCAGTCAGGCGGATTTAAACATGATACTTTATTAGATTAAAATAAACAATAAAAGGGATAGAGATACTTATGTAGATTCATTGGCAGGAATTTCAGATAAGCGAATGGAGATGCTTTTCGTTCCTCTGAACCTCTGCTTTCCTGCTATCTTCATCCAATCAGTCTTACTCCTTTCCATGGCTGGCTTTATGTGATACATCACCACTGTCAATGGCTACTTTCGGTCATCTCTCGGGAAAATGATCCAATGCCCTGTCACGGCACGGCTAATCGTCTGGAGGCATCACCTTGTCAATGGCTTCATCTTATCCTCTCAGTGAATAATTGCTCACGCACCCTGTCACGGCACGGCTATTCATCTGTCGGTTCTCGATCATGCTGGAATAGGATTTACTATCCTTTTGCGTCTGTCACTAACGCCCTGCAATCGCGAGTTCGGAGCTCGTCACAGTCATTCAATCATTGAATCCTACTCGGAATACCACAGATAAGGTTTAGACTTCCGGATTCTCTTGAATGCCGCCATCATTCTAGCTTACGCCACGAAGATTCTGGTTAGGAGATCTAAGAGATACTCATTCTAGCTTAATTCATGTAGAACAGAAGTGTTTGTCAGGCACGCGTTCATAAGGGAGAAGGATGATGAGCGTCACACATAATCATCACCTTCATCACGTTCTTGGGTGCGAATGGATATCTTAGAAGAGAAATAAGAAGAATTGAATAGAAAATAGTAGTACTTGCATTAATCTTTGAGGAACAGCAGAGCTCACACCTTAATCTATGGAGTGTAGAAACTCTACCGTTGAAAATACATAATGAAGGTCCAGGCATGGCCGAGAGGCCAGCCCCCTCTGATCTAAGAACCAGGCGTCCAAGATGTCAAAATACAATAGTAAGAGGTCCTATTTATAATAAACTAGCTACTAGGGTTTACATGAGTAAGTATTGATGTATAAATCCACTTCCGGGGCCCACTTGGTGTGTGTTGGGCTGAGCTTAAGTGTTCATGTGCAGAGGCCATTTGTGGAGTTGAACGCCAGTTTCTGTGCCAGTTTGGGCGTTCAACTCTGGTTTTGGATCCTTTTCTGGCGCTGGACGCCAGATTTGGGCAGAAGGCTGGCGTTGAACGCCAGTTTACGTTGTCAATTCTTGGCCAAAGTATGGACTATTATATATTGCTGGAAAGCCCTGGATGTCTACTTTCCAACGCAATTGGAAGCGCGCCATTTCGAGTTCTGTAGCTCCAGAAAATCCACTTTGCGTGCAGGGAGGTCAGAATCCAACATCATCAGCAGTCCTTTTTCAACCTCTGAATCTGATTTCTGCTCAAGTCCCTCAATTTCAGCCAGAAAATACCTGAAATCACAGAAAAACACACAAACTCATAGTAAAGTCCAGAAATGTGAATTTAACACAAAATCTATTAAAAACATCCTTAAAAGTAACTAGATCCTACTAAAAACATACTAAAAACAATGTCAAAAAGCGTATAAATTATCCGCTCATCAGTGAGTTGCTTGTTCTTCAATCTTGTGAACTTCTGTTAGCTAGAAACTACAGTACCATGCACTAGTTTTAACTTACCTTTCTAACTCTTGACTTCATTGACTTCCTAACTTTTCTCTTAGTTTTACACTAACTCTTTTCAACCCCTTTCAAGGCATGTTTATTGTTGTTTCTTGACAAACAAGCATTCTGAATTTCATTTAATAGATTCTTGGATTGTGATTTCTGATTGGTTTCTTTGAATCTTGCCTTGCATCCAGTCCAAAATTCTATATCTTTATGACTCACTTCTTGCTTAAGCTTTCATTCCCCTTTAGCCTATCCACTACTTGTCATGCTTGCCCATTGATTGCCTATTTGTTTCCCCGTTTTATTTGTTAACCTGTATCCTGAAATTTCTATTTTTCAGGATGTCTGA